>NW_011948435.1:317002-320691 GCF_000503995.2 Ceratosolen solmsi marchali
TGCCACCACTGCCGCCGAAAGAGTGAAGTGGGGGTGGTGGACGAAGATGAGTGCCGCTTACGGAATAGAGGTCCGGGTGTCTGCGTGTACTATATACTTGTGGCGAGGTGTGAGGCGTAGGCGTAGGGTTTTCGCTCTTGTTCTTTTCCGTGTCGATCATCGCCCAAGCGACACGTGTACATACCATTGGGAGAGAGAGAGAGAGAGAGAGAGAGAGAGAGAGAGAGAGAGAGAGAGATGCAAGTGTACGTGCTTGCCTGCACGTGTTTATATATGCCTGAGGGCGAGTGAGCTACTGAGGGTGGGTGGATTTGAGGGGTAGATACTGTTGGATAGATAGTTTCCGAGAGAGTCAGTGAGTGAGAGAGAGAGAGAGAGAGAGAGAGAGAGAGAGAGAGAGAGAGAGAGAGTGAGTGCGCACGGGCCTGTGTTTGTGTTCGTGCGTGCGTGCGTACGAGCACGGCTTTCGTGTGGGTGCAAGGGAGTGAGTACTGTGCGTAAACATGTAGGCGTTGCTGTTGTAGCAGAATCGCGCAGGTAGGCGTGTCTTGGGGCGGCGCCAGGTGAATATACCGGCTGACCTCGGCCTCTCTCCTCTCCTCTCCTCGTGGCGCTCACCCGCGCTATCATTTCTCTTTATTCCCGTCTCTTTTTTCTTCGCACGCGTGTCACCGGAGAATTCCGGCCTCCATGTATATATCGACAGCGGGTGAAGCCGATTTTTTCTGGTCGCCGAGTGGCTCGACGCGAGCCGCTTATATGTAACAACGGTGCACGTCATCGCCGCCGGCTTTTCTACACTACAAAACGCCTCGTGTCAATACATTAAATGCTAACTTCGAGGATAAACGTAAAGGCAAACAATCGTTATTTTGACATTGCGCTGTCCAGCCCAGTCGTCGGTTGTCGGCTGGCAAAGTAGCGCATCAAAGATAATTCGAGGCGCTCCGTTCACGTGACGTGTCCACATTTAAAATATTCGCGAGTTGATTTAGATAAAACGAAGCGCTCCCCGATGGTCTTCCGTGTTCGTGTGCGGACGAAAAGTACCGGCGGCGCTCCTATCAAGGAAGTACGGGTATACGCGTCATAGGGGAGGTCGAGAGTATAAGAGGCGAGGCTCGGGCGTAACTCGTTGGATGAGCGCACGAAAGCTCCTTCCTAGGCTACAAGGGACTTTAAATCGCGTGCTTTCGTCGAAAGCTAGAGATTCGCGTGCTTTATCGCGACGTGATATTCGCGCGCGAGCACCAGATGCCCAGATGCGACGTCTCGTACTTTCTTGGCCAATTGGTGCTCGTCCCGAGTGTCATAGAGGACCAGACGATAATTTTATCGAGCTTCTTTATTTTTTATCATTATTATTATTATTATTATTATTATTATTATTATTATTATTATTATTATTATTTTTATTATTATATTCCGCTCTGTTGCGTTAAATAACTCGTGGCTCTAGTGGTTAATTTAAGATTTACCGAGCTAGAGATTAAAGGCGTTTCCGATGCCAGCCACGGTGAAAGTATTCGCGTCTCGTGGCGATCAACTTTGCAAATGATAAATTTAGGTGTCGCTTTGTCAAATTGTCCACACACATATTTACACGCGCGCGCTCTCTCTCCATCGATACACGTTGATAAATCTGCGCCCGAGCCCTAAACCTTCTCTTCAAAACAAGACCTTTTTGCAATTTTAGCCGGTAAGAAAATTATCGTTTGTAATTAATATTTTACACTATTTACTAATCGAATGCAGGCAGGATCGCGATCATCGACACTTTGAAAGTCGCCAAACGGAGGAGAAACTATGAATTTTTACGGCGATCGAAAAAATTGTCAACAAGGCTTTATTTATTTCACGTAACTATTATACATTTGTTTACGGAACTTAGTGTTAAATCCGCTATAATATAATGGCAACGAAGTGCGATGACGTTATATTCCTGGAATGTAATACAAGTAGCGAAGATATGTAATCTAGTCTAAGTGAGATCTGTCAAACTTGCTTCGTAATCAGAAATTAAGTTTTTTGTTCGACATGAAAGAAAGCCATTGAAAACGAGACTAACTTGGTTTATGGAACTTTTATATTCTAGATATTGTGCGTCGATGAGCCGACGAACGAGTTTCCTTATTATAACGGCGGATAAATGTATGATTATGTTAAGTCGCGTCTCTCGCGCGATTAATAAATATTTGTCAAATTATTTCCCATCGCTTACGACGAAGCTCGAGGATAGTAATGATTTACAATGTATATAACATCTGTGCGTATATATCTAATAGATCATCGGCATAGAGGATGGAAATATTACGCGTTGAAGAAAGAGAGAAAAGAAAGAGATAGAGAGATAGAGATAGAGAGATAGAGATAGAGATAGAGAGATAGAGAGATAGAGATAGAGAGATAGAGATAGAGAGATAGAGATAGAGAGATAGAGATAGAGAGATAGAGATAGAGAGATAGAGATAGAGATAGAAAGATAGAGATAGAAAGATAGAGATAGAGAGAGAGAGAGAGAGAGAGAGAGAGAGAGAGAGAGAGAGAGAAGTAGAGAAAAAAATAATGAAGTGTAAGAATTTGAAAGGAAGTGCGCGAATCCAGCGAAAATAAAAATTAAAAGCCAAGCGGATTGAGACGGCGACTCGGTCGCGCCATGGACACTGGCGAGCCTTTGATTTCACCGCATAAAGTTCGCAGAAAGCAGTTATCGTGGATTCGAGGGAATAAAATCGCGTCGTCGGACATGGAAATAAAGGGGGAAGGGCAAAAAGAAAGGAGAAATGTGAGAGCGCGCGCCAGCTGGAATAGAGCAGAGGGAGGAGTAAAGCTCGTGTTTCCAATTCTACAATAAAAAGAGTATTCGCTCTCTTCTCTCATTCCCCTCCCCCTTCGCTACACCAAACTCCCTTTCGTGCTACTTTCTTTTCTCCCCTTTTCCACCGTATTACTTTCATCTTCCTTTTACATTAGACAATTTAATATCACTACTATTATTTTCGTTTACTTTCTTTTCACATTATCGTCATTATTTACACAACAATTTCGCACTCCCCCCCCCCCCCCCACCCCCTTCCCCTTCTTATTGTCACTGCATATCTTTCTGTTCTTATTATGCTTTCGCTTCGTCGGTATTACCTGAAAACAAAAACTACGTACCCTGTATCGATAAATTTTATTAAAATTTTATCTCGGCGCACGATAGGTTTTTTTCTTTCGCGCCTCCAACTCGAATGATTTTGGAATTTTTGCTCCCGACGAATGTGCTCAAGAATCATTGACGAAAAAATGACAGGAATTTCGAGTTTTTATTAGATTATTATTAAAATATAAATGTAAAATAATCAATGTGTTATTAAAGCCAATCGTTGTTAAACCAATTTCATACGATCGTGAGAATATGTGTTTGTATTTTTACTGTAATCGATAATTAATTAGATTTTTGACGAATGACGTGGGTCGGATGCATATATTCGTATCTAAGAATGTGTGAGGGCGCGCGCGCCTACGTGTGTATGTTCATAAACGAATATAATGCATTTAACGGAAGAATTAAAAATTTACTTTTAATAAGACTCGTGAGTGGCAACTATCCCACTATATTCAACATCGAATTTTCATTCTCAACTGACTGGGTGCTTAGGTATAATTTTCCAAAGTTATATATAGTTTCATTGCCCCTTTCGGTT
>NW_011948435.1:320994-328494 GCF_000503995.2 Ceratosolen solmsi marchali
CGCGGCATTCGCACGATTAACTTGGAAGATGGGTCGAGCTAAACATCTCCGCGAATAATGCAGATCGTGAAAGGACAAGGAGGAGAGGGTACAGTCGTTGCTTCGCGTCCCAAGGGATGAGCAAGCGAATTCACGAGTTAATCATCAGGGAGACGAGCGCGAACCGGCTATCGAGCAAAAGCCCGTTGTTGCCATCCTCTCGGCGCTTTATTCCCATGATACTCCGCGGCCATATTTCTTGCAATGCTCCCCCCCCCCCCCCCCCCCTCCCTCCCTCTCTCTCTCCCTCTCTCTCTACCTCTCTCTCTCTCTCTAAGATCCCCGTTTACCCACTTTACTCTTTTCAACGGTCCTCCTTACCCGGCATAAATCGTTATAAAAGCGACTCGCAATTTCCTGGGCCGTGTGCGTGCGTGCAAACGTGTACCACGCGCCCAGCTGAGGCACGTGACCGCGACGTCGGCGCCTCCGTCCGAAATTCCCAGCGTCACGGCGCCACCCGCGAACCTAATACACTTGCCCGGCATTGATTCTACGTCGGCCGATGCGTCTCTGCCCTCCCACCCTCCAAATCTCCCGTTCTTTCAGCCCACTTTCGCCGTTATGCCGAGGCAGGGGCGGGCGACGAGGCGAGGTGAAGAGTGAGCCGTCAGAAGCCGGTGGGAAAAGGGGTTTGGGGATTTAGGGGATGGAGGGAGGGTGGGGGAGGGAGAGAGAGAAGGGACGACGACAAGAACGACGACGACGACGACGACGACGACACGAACACCGGCGTATTTCACGTACCCTTTTTACGTTTTGTCCTGTTTGCTGCGCCTCGCCCTCTATACGTATCGTCCTGCTTTATCCTACCCTCTGCGTCAAGTCGCTTTTTCCTTTCACCTCTCTGCTTTTTGCTTTTTGCCTTTTGCTTTTTACGCTTACCCTTTATCTTTATCCGTGCGCGTTATGCTGACTTTTCCGCGCTTTCTTTTATACTCTTAATTACGACACCCGCTCTCGTTTTTACAACTCCGATTACCGATTCTCGTTCCAGATCTCTTTCCATATGGATGTTTTTCCATTCCATTTATCAGTTATAACGATTGTATTCGCACGAATTGCCGACCCATCGATCTACAGATTACTTTTTACTTTTGCGCTTCAGTATTTTCAAACATTCGATCGTACTGCGTGCATATCACCCAGTCCTAAACGTCTATTCGAAATTCATTTATAGAAATCATAATTTTCCCTATCTATTTCATATTTTATAAACGAATGTCCTAATTTTAATCTTAACATTTTAATAACGGAACACCTAATAGTGCCTTAATAGAATAAAATATATTGATATGTATAAAAGGGCAGACGATTGTATGTCGATTTTACAGGAGAAGAAATTTATTTTATTGATAATTGTTACAAGTGTGCGTGGGTAATAAGAGCGCGGACATTCTTTTCCTACACTATAGTACTCAAGTACTTAAATAAATTAAAGTACTTAAAGCATTGGTTATGATATTTTATATGATATATTGACGACAATGAAATCAATTATCATAATAATAAATACATTTCATCTATACAAGACTATAAAAATACATTCTCAACAAAAATAGCTTCTATTAGTATTTAGAAAAAATAATTATAGAAAGTAGAGATAATAATGACACGAATGATAATAATCTAAGTTTATAGAAGGTAAATGATGCCAATAGTAAATTGAAGAGAATATTGAATTTCTTAAATAGGCAGTAAGTTTTATGTCATTGCAGTCACTTAAAATAAAATCAAATATACTGTTTTAAGGTAAAAAATATTTTTTTCACATATTCTATGTCTCTTAACAAGCACAGTTAAATAGCTCGAATAATTAGCCATTAGAATTCTAATTGCGTATTAAAGTAATAATGTTTCCTATAAAGTTTCATTGTATGTTCACAGCTTTATTGTAAAATAAATTTGTATATTCAACAAACGTTTGTGCATACTATTATGTTTATTTAAAAAATGCTTAAATTCAAAATCTATTTATGTCTTTATATCTGTATTTATTTATTTATTTATTTATTTATTTATTTGTTCATTGGAAGTAGCGAATGAAGATATAATTGAAAACGAAAATATTTATTAAAAGACATATCGTGCCTCGCAGATATAATTTATCGCTATGAAAAATATTACGTTTTACTCGATCGTAATGGTCGTTTTATGCACTTTGGTGGAAAGTGTTGGAAAAGCTCGTTCAATCAATGCACTTGCGGTCCAGTCCCGCCATGTTGTATTGTACTAATGTAAAAATTAAGTGTGAATTATATCTATATATATCTATATATATAGATATTAACTTTATTGCCTAAGGTATTATTAATATATTATATGCGAATTACGTATGATTTGCGCGCGCATTCTTACTCCTGCTTATTTCGTCCTTTCTTCCGGTATATCCACTATCGACGAATAACGTACAAAACGATGAGCTTTTCTCTTCTTACGTTTACATTCTATATATATATATATATATATATATATATACGCGTGTGCACCCATCCGTACGTATGTATAAATAAATACACGTATACGCAAATGCGTATGCGTATGTAAGAATGCATGAATGCACATACGTATGTGTGTCGGGACATTTTCTTTCCGTCCTTTATTTACGTAATTCAGTGCCCATTTCTCATATGCTCTTTCTTTTCCTTTCATCCTTTCCTTGTCTATACATCTCTATTTTCATTGTTACTATTATTTTTCATCCTTCTATCGGCGCTTGACGCCACATGCGCCTATTACCTAATGCTTTTCCTTTTCTTCCTTATCTCTCAAATATTAATATTTTTCAATTTTCTCCGCTTGATAATGATAACGTCATTAATAATAATTTAATGCGTCGTCGTGGGACACTGTGTCTAAAAAGTGTTTTTCTCCTCCTCTCTTTAGCATCTTTTATATATCATAATAAATTATCTCCCACAACTCTCTTAGCTTAAATACAGAATGCAATGCGAATTTTTACCTTTACTTTTTGTTCTATATATTTATTATTATTATTATTATTTTGTTTAGTGAGATTAACCTCCTATTCACACAATCTTTCGCTTCCATTCGTACGTCGCTTTTGAGCTTTTAACTATATAAATATGGTGATGTAAGTAATATAATATTATATAATGCAATATAATATACTATAATGTAATAAATTATAATGTTATAATAATAATCATCATCGTCATCAGAATTATATATGCAACAAATAATTTTTCTTATTATTTATTGTTTGTATTTTGTCTTACTTATCTATTCACATCATATATATATATATATATATATATATATATATATATGTGTGTGTGTGTGTGTGTGTGTGTGTGTGTGTGTGTGTGTGTGTGTGTATATATCGTACAATATTATCTGCTATGTGCATTTGCTGTGTATAAACTTTTACTATTTACAGTTTTGATATTTCATTATTATTCATTTATATTTAAATTAATTTTCTATATCTGTCTTTTTAATCTTTCATATTATGTTTTTTCATATGCAACTTTTATTTTTTTCTTTTTTATTGTTTGCACATATTTTCCTTATATAAGATATAATATCATTTTTACAACTTTCTATTGCTCACTATATATAAATTATATTATACATATTTCATTTTCATTCTCATATTTTTTATCGTGCGATGCTCTCATTTTTTCCTTCGTTTCATCCCTTTCTCTCGTTTTTCCCTTTTTTCTCTTCTTTTTTCTCTATCCTCTCTCTCTCTGTCTCTCTCTCTCTCTCTCTCTCACCCTCCCTCTCTCGCCCGTTTCTCCGTAGTATACCATATACATAACGTAGGCACGAACTCATACATCCTCATAGTAATATACGCACGCACACGTCTCCCTCCACTAACATTTACGCACTTATTTAGATGAATATATATATATATATATATATATATATATATATATATATATGTGTCTATACAGTCGAGCGTAATCGTGCACACACACACAGGTAAAATTTCACAAAATACATGGGTATGCGTGTGCACGTTCGTCTATATGTTTATATTATCGTGTTACGTACTAAACTATCAAAATACTAGTATAAATATCTCTGAACAATCGATGTACACGCGCATTCCTCTTGCGTCCTTATTTCTCTTATTTTCTTCCTTGAACCGAATGCGCGTATGCGTCGCCTGATTTTGCACTTTTTCTTTATTTACTGCATATATAGATTTTTTTTTTAAATTGCGCTACGGTGAGCACGCGAATCTCGTGGCTAAGGCGACGTCTTTTCTTTCTTCTTCCTCGCGTTTCTTAGCGAATGAACGGAAGAAAAAAAACATAGAAGAACCATATTCCACGTGACGTGCACGTCTTTCTTTTCATTTTATGTTTATTGCTATTGGATTCATTGCTCGGTAAGTCTCTCTCATCGTCTCATGATTTTCCCTCTTATTTATAACAGTCGCGTGACAATTGATATCGCAACCCTCGGATACGTTCTGTCTTCCCGGCCTTCCTATCTCCTTTTCATTTATGTTTGCATTTTATTTTCTATTATGTATCTACGAGGATATGCGGATATATAATGTTCCTATATGTGTATGTAAATGTGCTTTCTTTCTATTCGCGTAGTTACAAGTGAGGTTGATGTTGTGAACTTTTGTTAATGTATAATTATTATTTACAGATGTGGAAGAAAGGATTTTTAATGATATTATGACGTGATGCGATTTTAAGTATTATTATCATACATTTTTCGTAAATTAGTGCACAGATAGAGAATCCGTTTGTTTTACTTAATTCCACGTAATGCTCATTGCCTTTCTCTTTTTTTTTTTTGCTTATTTTTCAATTTTTTTAACGTTATCGTGAGATATTTTTTCTCATCTAAACAGTTAGGTATTAACAAAATATACTTTATCTAATACGGTAATAATTTTAATAATTTTAATAATATTTATATAATTAAATTTCATTGAAAGTTATTTTCCACTAGTTTTTGCAATTTAAAAAACATCGTTTTGTAAAATTTATTGTAGCGTCACAATTTTGGAGATTGAAATTTTATAGAATCATTTCACTCATAAAGAATTAATATTTCCTGATATCATCATTCTCATCGTTCACGTAAGAAATGATGTGTAACATTATTAAAAAATCTTAATTTAATTTATTATAAAATCATTTTACGTCAAAATTAACTACAATAAAATCTAAGACAAATTTAATTGATAATTTTTTTTCAGTCAAAACTTTTATCTGTAACGACTTATAGAAGGTCTAATATTAAAATTCAATGTTCTAATTTACAAATGAAAATGATTATTTATACCTAAAATCATTTTGGTTTCCAAATAGATATAATAACGTATTTTCTTTTTATTCCTTTACTTTATTTGAGAACAGATAATAATTTATAAGTCACAGTAGTGTTATATATATATATATATATATATATTTAAATTATCCTCATAATCATAAATCTATTTAGCTTTCTCGTCACGGATTGCATTATCATTATGTTTAAATGCAAATAAAATTTAATTTAAATAATATTGTTCTTTATACATTGATTGAATGGAAACTTTATTTCATATATCCTCATGAATGAAAGTATGACTATTATTAATATTAAATCTTTGACATAACAAATCTTTAATTAAAATACTACATACGAATGTTATATTATTTTGTATTTTTTTCATGTCGATTATTATGTATATAAATGATACATTACACTATTAAATTAAAGTCAATTAAGCTCATTATTAAGCTCTGATTGTTATTGAATAATATATAATATCTACAATTTAAATAGTTAATATAGCTTTTATTTTTTATTTAACATATTAAAAACTTTGGTTACAACAGTATAAAAAGATCTCTGTTTAGTCGTAACGTTATAGAGTAAATGAAATTTTCATAAGATTTTGTGTAAAATTTTGTTGACCATACGAACGATGACGCAAAAAGAATTTCTAGTTACTTTAACTATATCGTATTATCAATTATAATTAACACATTCTATTTTTATTTGATAAGAGAGATTATTGTGTTTCCTAATGAAAATTCTTAATTTTGAGTGTAAATAATAGCATTTTAATTCTAAATAGTGATATTATTTTGTATATATTGATAATCGTTTTTATAATTTAAATAACATTTTTTTTTTTTTTTTTTATCATGACAGTTCAAGATACTTTTATCTACTGTAGATATATTGCAGTCGAATTTTTCTTTTTTCCTTTCAAATCTCGTGTATACTCACCTACTCCGACTTTAAAATTAATCGATAACTCGTATTTTACCCATTAAGTACAAACTCTCACTCGCTCTCTTTCTCTTTTTCCCTTTCTCACGTCACAACCTGACCTGGTTTACGACTCAGTCGCTTTGATGCTTTTATTACTGAAAACGTGTGAATGCAATGGCGACTGGTGATCTTCCCTTCGTAAAAAATATTCCGAATAATTACCTACACCACTAACGGCTAATTTTATTAAAAGCTTCAGCTTACGTATTTGATATAATATTTATTCGATCTTTAACTAATGTAATAGTCTGAAGGTTTTTAATAATATATATCGATATAAACTCGAAACTCTAAGTAAATGAAATAGAAAAAAAATAACGATTCTCAAATAATTTATACTTTTTATTCTAATGAAAGAATAATATCTAGCATTTACGGCTATGTTTTTTTATATTTATGTAGAAAATCTTTAATACTATGAGTCTGTGATAATACGTCCATTAAGTATAGCTTATTTATAAATTAAATTTTTTTTTTAAATATTAAAATATTATTAGTTTATTACTATTTTTGTAGAAATTGCAAAAGTTTGATGATGTTTGATTAGGCTAGTTTTTTTTTTTTTTTTTTTTTTTTTTTTTTTGTTTTTTGTCGATATCATAAAATACATATATATGATCGTTAATATTATCAATCGAAACATTATAAAAATATAATAACATTGTATTCTGTCCAGAAAATATGAAAAAATGGTAAATTTTCGTAGAATTATGATGAAATAATCGATAAATTGAGAGGTAATAAATAGTAACAGCGAAAATTAAAACTGCAAATTATTGTTTTTTTTTATAAACTGATCTAAAAAAATAAAATCGTTAGAATTGTTTTTATGGCAATGTTGAAAAATGTTGTATGTAAAGAGACATACTTATAGTCGTGCACATGATATGTTATTAACAATAATATGTGTGTTTGTTGCTTTTGTGTCTCTGTGTTGGTGTGCGTGCGTGCGGGCGTGCGTGCGTGCGCGCGCGCGTGACTGTAATATTGTGTACGACCAATTAAAATTTCACACTTGTGCTTAAGTCGGTATAAGAGTAACTTAATTCCATTGATTTTGCAAGTTGGATTAATAAATACACGGCTAATCAACAGAAGTGCTCCTATTCGTCGTGTGTGCGAGTGTTCGGAAAATGATTACTATGTTCAGTCATTCACGTATTAGACGTCATTTCAACTTTTATAATAAAATAAGTATTT
>NW_011948435.1:333494-343537 GCF_000503995.2 Ceratosolen solmsi marchali
AAGAGCATCGAATAACGAAAGAACTTTAGAATCTCATTTTCCATCATTCTAATAAAAGAAAGTAATAAGTACACTTGACGGCAACATATTATGTCAACGCATAAATATTCTCAAGTTCTACCGTATAGGTGCATACGTCATAGGTAGAGAAAAACTTAAATGATTAAACAAATTCGTTCAAGAGATGTATGTGATATCGTCAAGTGTACAAAGAAATGTTTATTATAATAATTCCTAAGGTAAACGTCACAATTTTGTCACAATTTTTTATTTCTAACTAGCATAGCAGTTGTTTTATTTGCATACAATTTCATGAATTTAATTTAGAAATAGCTTTTAATAAATTATCGATAGTATGATATCGTTTAATTGGTTAAGTCGAACAATATCTTTCAATCATCCGATAAAAATAAAATTATAAATGTAAATGGATAAGCGGATTTAGTTATTTCGTATAATAAGTAATGGCATTCTTACTTCATTCGACAAAACTAAGCTCCTTTTTTAGGAACTAAAATCATGGAAATATGCTCCCCCTACGATTAACTTTAATTATATGAACAAAAGGAACTTCTGATAAAATTCAACGACTTTCTTTCGTAAATAAACTTTTTCGCTCAAGCTCAAGGCCTAGGGTACATGGCATTCTAATAAGCCCATAATTAAATCGCGTTTGCTTTCTCTATTATGAAGAGAGAGGCTATTGTAATTTTTTAAATATTTTGGATGATAGATATAACTTAAAATTTAACGATTACATTTGTAATTTTTTTTATTTCATTTTTTACTTGCAGGATAAGAAAAGCCGTTTATACATTTAGTCATATATATATATATATATATATATATAAAGAAAAATCGCATATTCAATAAAGAAAGTAAAAATATTAACTTATTTATTTTATAAATCCATTTGATTTATGACTGAAATTTTTAATTTATAATTATTTTTCTTTATTAAACTTTTATTTTCTTATTTTCAAAGGATATTCCAATTAGAAAACAATCTAATTTTATAGATACAAATTGAGTTTCCAATATATCGTAGCGATGTCCTTTGAGACAAGATATTGTATTGTATTTTTTTTTTTTTTTTTTTTTTTTTTAATATAATGTACGCCTTCTTTTATCCTGAAAACGAAATAAATCGATGAAACAGTTATTAAATTTTTTAAGTAAATTGATTGAAATTGTATCATGAAATAATCATAAAAATGACCAATGGCTTTTATTGTACCAAAAGTACGCGCTTTATTCCATAATTGTCAGGCTTAATACTTTAACTGACCAACGAGTACTTGCAAGTTTTGCAATTATAATGTAGATCTCTCCTAATCAATTGTATTTTACGTCAGAATTGCAATTATCCGTCGTTATGTACCTTACGCTTTATTTCCCTTTTTATGCTTTTTTTTCTTCTGCGCGTTCAACGTACTTTTTACGAAAATATACGTACTTTTCATTATGTATATAAATAGCTTTTGCCTTCCGATATTAAATTATTTATTTGCGACTCGTGCGTGCGACTTTTTCGTCTGCGAAAACGACTTTATTTATAACGAAATGTTCGAATAGTTGATAGATTCAAATGCAGACAAAACTTGTTAATCTCCTTCTTTATTATTTATGTAATTTTTCAATGTTATGCTCCTACTAATAGGAATTTCGTGTCTTAATATATCGAAATTAATTCGCCGAATTATTATATTGGAATTTTTTAATTAAAAGATTGGGATTTCAGAGGCTTCATTTGTAAGTTTAATAAATTAATCAAATTTTATAGTGAATATAGTAAAAATTATTTTTAACATGTGCAATTTTGTTAAAAAATTGCTTCTTTTAAATAATATACATGCACATATAATATTTTACGATAATTTAATCTTGTGATCTATGATAAATATTTTACTTATATCAGCGCGAAACTAAAAAAAGTTGGACTTGGAATTATTATTATAATTTTTTACCATTAAAAAGTGTAAAGACCAATTTGTCATAGATATTGTACTATTCATAACATAATTGAATAAATAATTATATCCGTTTCTCTCTATACATAACATTCAAATACATTAATTAAACTAAAAGATTTAATTTATAAACTCTTTTTAGAAAGTCAACTAACTTATCGTGGTGATGCATATATAACCATTGCACATTCCCTTATTATCGTTGTAATAGATTTTAATAAAATAATTTTAATTGATATTCGCAGTAGTTAATGAAAATTAATAGTTATTGCTTTAATGGTACTTTAATAAAACAATACTGGCATTTAGAAATTAATACTTATAAAAGATAATAATTAATCAATAAAATTCTAAATCTTTGTGAATTCGACTTTTTACAATAATTTATTATCAAAAACGTGTATAAAAATTTAGGTAAATTATCATAAAAATTGAAATATATTTCATATGATAATGTTAATTGCAATAATGACTGATTTATAAGAAATTATTTAATTTAAAAAGTAAACTAGGTTAAATTGAAAATATTAATAATATATATATATATATATATATTTACTTATAATAGTATTAAACTGATGGAAGAAGAAGAAATTCTAGGATTATTTCCTACTGTAATGAATAGAATAATCACTATTCAATTTAGAATAAGAATTAAAATTGATTAATTGACATTATTGTATAATAAAGTAAATGTAAATGGAGAGCATACGATTAATGATTATTCAAATCGAATTTGTAAATACAGTAGTTACGAAATTTCGATTCCAAACGGAATATTTGAATCATTACAATCATGCACTAATATACAACAAACAAATAACAAGTAAAAAGTTTGCCTCACCGAGACTGCTTGAAAAATATAAATTATCTGTCATAGAGTTTTTTCGAATGAAACTATATAATACATAAAAGACATTCATTGTAAAATAATCATAAAAAAAAACAAAAAAAAACTAATAAATTAACCAATAAATTTTGTATTTCAAGGACAAATCTATTTTTGAAGAAAAACGATGAAGTAATGAAAACAAATATTTTATTGTTAAAATAAATTCTGTACAGTCGAAAACGTTTAAATACTTAATGCTCTTTCGATTTCTAAATCTGCTCACTTTTCAATTACCTAGTGATTTACGTAACTTTACGTATTGACAAATGATTTACACAAGTTGGAAAGCTTTATCCCAAAATGAAAATTGCGGCAAATGGCTACCGAGGCGAAAATGAGTGTCACTGTCTAATTTACGAGTTATCTATCGCAATCGCGCGTTTATACACTGTGACGCATTCGTATGCGCATGAATGTATATGCATATACATGTGCTGCGCTCGCTGATAGCGCACTCAATTTTTTCACTATCTCATCCTCTCTCTCTCTCTCTCTCTCTCTCTCTCTCTCTCATTCGCTCATGCAAACTCACTTGTTCACTCATTTGCACTCCCTCTCCCTCTCCCACTCTCTCTCTCTCTCTCTCTCTCTCTCTCTCTCTTGCTGTTGAGCGGCAGCTATTCATTTTTTCATATGCTCATTATATTTTTAGACCTTCACGATTGCAAGGTTATGTACACGCAAGTGCGATCGCGTCGAGGCTTTTAGTCGCGTCTTTTTCACTATCGGCGGTGAGAAAAACGCTTAAACTCGCCTTTCTCTGATTCCGCTGTTTTTCGAATACACGGAGGCTGACCGTTGGATAAAGAGTTTTAGATGTCGAAAGAAATCTGCACAATCAGTGAAAACGAAAAACTAAATATCAACAAGTGGTTTTCTGATAGTAATTTCATTAAATAATATGATTACAGTATTGTAAAACATGAAGGGCATAAGATAATGACTTTATTCATCGTATTTGCCTTTGTGCAAAATAAGATTGCAAAATATGAGCGTTAAGTAAACGGATATAGATATAATAAAATTTCAGAATTCATTTTTGGCTTAAGATAATGAAACGAGGCTATGTATTGTTTAATAATATATTATCCCTGGTAAAGACTTTTTTATATTAAAAAAGGATGTCGCGACAAATAGTCAACGAGCGGTCATTAGTAAAATTAACAGAATAAAAGTACAAATTATAAATTATTCTTTGCAATTTGATTTATTATACGAATGAAATAATATTGTCCAATGTTCAAGTGTAAATTATGTATTATAGCATCGGTCTTATCAATTTCAAGATTTTTTTCTCCGAATATGCATCACCGAATGTTAAAGAGCAAGTTTACGTATTCGCATAGAGATGCGAGTGTATGGGTGTCGCGTACGTCGCTAAAAAAAATACCGTTTCTTATTCCAATAGTCCGACAAATACTGTTAAAGATGGTAATATAATCTAATATATTATGTGGATTTCCTTATTGAGCGACAAAATCTTTATCCCGTATCGTTGTAGCGAAAGAGAAACTTAACGCAGCCGAACACGAAGAAGCGCGAAATTTACTAAGACATCGGTGATTTAATTCCTCACATCGTTTTTATTTACATTTATTTATATAGTCGTAAGGTTATTGTGGGGTCGGATGGAGCGAGCGAGCGAGAGAGAGAGAGAGAGAGAGAGAGAGAGAGAGAGAGAGAGAGAGAGATAGTGAGAGGGATGGTTGGGAGGATGGGAGGGAGGCGTAGGGGGTGAAGGAGGCGAGGACTAAGCGGACGATTGGAAATGAAGTAGAGATATCTTTGTGATAAATTTTTCTAGCGTAATGTTTGTTCATGCCGGCTTGAATTACTGAGTACACTCAAGCCGCATGAAAGTTGTACGACGATTTTTTTATTTTTATCTTATTTTCATGCGTTCATTTAACAATATTATGTACAATCCAACGCCCTTGGGGCCGGCGCGAGCTCGAAATAAATTAAATTAATTAATACTTCTGGCAATAATGTCCTTGCGGAATCGATCGGAATCGCGCGAGACGTCGGTCGTGTCGAGTGGGTCGTGCTTCGTTTGTGATTGCCGTTAAGTTTATCAGCACTCGCGAGTTGAAGAAATATAATAAGCTAATTAAGTCGAGTGCATTTTTAGAAATTGAGAAGTGCGGTCGATTATATACCGATAATTTTCAAGCTGAAATTTTACATTGCCATTCTCGCGCGCTGGACGTGTTTGCGAAATTTAAGAAAATATCACCCCACTAGATTTGCATACGACGAGGCACGAATATTTGAAAAACAACCATGAATTTTCAATTATTATAACGACGGTGGGAGCTTATCGTTATTATATTCTCACTCAGTGCCCCTCCATACCCGCCCCAGTTACGTCCAAAAGCGTCTCATTTAAGAATTTGAATCCGTAGGCGTCAGTGGGTAGCGAAAGAACCGAATCTTAATCTCGTGAAGGCACATCGTTGCGATTCTCCTAATTGTCGATAAAGGTTTGATGATAAAGGTCGTGAAATAAGACGCGCGTCAAATAAAAAAAAGGATGGGGTCATCTGAAGTGACCCGCGCGATTCCAAATCGATTCCCGTCGCGGATCTTTCTCTCGACTACAATCACCACCGATACGACATGGCGGATATTTACACGCATACTAAATAATATAAGTAAGTAACGACCATTTCCTAACACCCTAAAACCGCTATATGATCATACAAAGTGCACAGGTACATGCGGATCTACGTTCTCTCCCATTCCCCTCGCCACCTTCCCCCTTCCCTAATCACCTAATACCTCCCCACCTTTCTCCCCAACCTCAACCGTCATCCATTCGCAATTTTTTAATCACCGCCAAGTTTACCCTCTCCCGGTGTCCTCCGGTGGTCGGTGCTGCGCGAACGCGGTCCTTCATCATTATCTAAGCGCTCTATAGAAACTTGAAATCTATACTTCGAAATTTCGACTACGTAATATTAGCGTTGCTGACTTACGAAGAGACGAACGCCAGATAAGAGACGAGGTAAGAGGAGTCGAGGAGAGTTGTCGCTTCGTAGCGAGCGAGACAAGCGAAGCTTTCGCTCACGTGACAGACCACGAGGCTGCACATTTGATCCAAGTGCGTCGGTCGCAGTGCCGAGAGAGAGAACATGCGTGCGGGGAAACGTCGAGCCGCGGCGCTATAAGTCTCGGCCTTAAACATCAGACTTTTCGCGGTGGTTATCGCGCTCTTGACTTTCGTCGATGGAGCTGCGACCCGATGTATTTCCGGCCGAGTCGACTCATTTTTTTATTTGTTTTACTTTTTTTTTTTTTTTTTTTTTTTTTTTTTTTTTTATGTTTTGTTTTTGTTTTTGTTTTTGTTATTTTGTTATTTATTTTTGTTGTGTGTTTTGGGATAACGGGAGCTGGTGTTTATTGGCGGACCGAGCGATGGCCCTCGGCCAAGCAGGCTCTCGAGCTCATCTCGACACGGTGAGAACACCCATGACCGTCTTAGATATTCCCTCTCTTTTATCCTCGCATAGATTTGGGGCGCGCGGTGTCCCAAACTTCAAGAGATTGATGGGGGTGGGGTGGGGTGGATGGCGGTGATGGAATAGAGTAAGGTGTTGCGAATAGGGTTAGTGGTAATGGTTGGAGGTACAGAGGTGATGACGACGACAGAGTGGCTTCGGGAGTTTAGCGCGGGACTTAAGAGACCAGGAGTTCTGCTTGGTGTCGAATGCTGGCGGGGGAAGGCCGCCTGCCGATGATAATCGAGCTCAGTTGTACGACAACAGAGAAAGGCATATGCTGGAATGTATCGTTAGACGCACGACATTCATATTGAATTTACGATACCCTGAGCCTCGAGGTGCTTCCAAACGAAGGATGATTACGCGCATAGGTGGCGCTAACCTTCGCGGGACACTTGAAAAACTCGTATGACCGATCAAAGTATCGGATGCCTTAACCTTAACGCGTGGCTAATCCCATGAGCGGTGGTACCTTACTATCCAAGCACAATCGATCGCCGTATAGTCCAAAGGAATGCTATTATTATCTAATTAAATACTTTGCGTGCGTCAGTGCGCAATTTATAAACGTTTCATTTAGCGTCTGTCACGTTTAAGGGACCGGAGATTATTTGAACGAGAGGCACCTTATCGCTTTGAACGAGGATGGTGTGTTTCGTAGGTCTCCCTACGTAAATCGCAAAACCCTCCTACCACCGTCGCCATTATTTTCCTTCCTCTCATTCTTTCCTTCTTTCAATCTTTCTACCTTACGTCCCTCCATCCCTCCTTCCCTCCCGCCCACCTTTCATTCCCTTTCCTTATCTTTTAAAAAGCTTTTTCAAATTTCTCGATTTTTTATCTCTTAAAATTACGCTACTATTTGTAGTTATTCACCTATGTAATATGTATATTCATCACAGCTCTGAGATCACTCTCGTTTCAAAAAACATTTTTCCCTAATCCTACATCTTGTAAATAAATCACATTAGATCATAATTGTGTTAAAAAAATTTGCAAATTCAATACGACTCGCGTCGTGCACTAAAGTCCGAAATTCGTTCAAAATTTTACAAAAATATTTCATAAGTAAAGACGTTTTAAATCAACATCGTGGAGCTAGAAGCGTCATTTCGTAGGCGATAACGAAAATTTTCACGACATCATATTTTTTTCCATTTTTTTTTTCTCTTTCTCTCTTTTTTTTCTTATTTTTCTTTGTCTTTTTTTTCTTTGTCTTTTTTTTTTTTTTTTTTTTTTTTTTTTTTTTTTTTTTTTTTTTAATAATAATAAACAATTTTAAAATTTTAAAAGAATCAGGGATGTAGATAATTCAAAGAGTTTCGAGATTTGTACCCGGATAATCAACACTTTCGTAACGACTACTTCGAGTGTGATAAACATCAAATCCTACACGAATTCAACAAAAATTTTATTAATAAGCTCATAGAGTAATGCATTTATCGTGTAGTGGGATGAAATAAAAAAAAAAAAAAAAAAAAAACTATAACTCGCGATGGCGAAGATTCACTAACCTTATCATTTAAGTTCAAAATAACGTATAAATTTACCATTAATTGCCATAATTCTATGCCGACCGACTAAACACATAATTAAAATAGATTAACATTAATCTACGAATACAGCTTTAGTTATTATTAGAATATGCAATACTCACTACTTTAACGCCACCGTAATAACAATTTTACCGAGTATCGTGTCTTGATGCTCCCAGATCGAGACAAAACGCCAACGCCAATCGCGTACGTTAAATATTTTAAGCGCGAGAGCGTTAACGTTGTTAATCGGCCGAGTTTATACAGCCGCCGAGAAATCGTAACGACGATCAACTATGTGCCACGATTTTATTTGCCATTGATCGCGCGCCCTCGATCATTATATCGGCTTGGACTTGCTCGTCTCGACAAGCCAAACATTGTGTTGACCGGCCTAATCCTCGATTCCGATATCGTAAATTTAACGTGGCGCCCGAGTCGCGACGAGCTAATGATGGAAATCGGAATCGAGCCCGATCGATCGATCCTCCGTCGTAGATTTAGGCTTTAGACGCCGGTGCGCGCGAGAGAGAGAAAAAACGAACGCAAAACGCAATCGAGACAATCTCTAAAGCGAATCCATGCCCTGATTTGGTCCTTGGAGTAATGAAACGTTCTGCTACGAGACGTGCATTTTTCATTATACCATTATTTTTACCTACGACTAAGTGCTTATTTAGTTTTTTTCTACATTTTTGTTCTACCAGACAACGCGCGTATTAATTTTTCTCTCCAATTGAATTACATAGAATATTTTTTCTTTTTTTTTCTTTTTTCTTTTTTTTTTCCATTCCCGTAACCCATTTTCCCTCATCTTCTTCTTCTTCTTCTTCTTCTTCTTCTTCTTCATCTACTTTATCTTTATCCTTTTCTTCTTCAATTTCTTCTTCTACTTCATCTTCTTTCACTTCTTTCACTTCTTTCACTTCTTTCACTTCTTCTTCTTCTTCTTCTTCTTCTTCTTCTTCCACTTCTTCTTCTTCTTCCACTTCTTCTTCTTCATCACCTCCTCCTCCACCTCCACCTCCAACCTCCTTCTTCTTCTGCTTTATCTTTTCATTATTATTTGAGGAAAAAAATTATAATTCATCTTATAAGACTCATTATTTATAAATCTCAACAACATTAATTAATTGCAAATAAACATTTATATAAATACTGATTTGTCTATTATCGTCTATTCGCATCAACTGAGCAGGATTATCATCATGTTCATTCGAAAGCAAAAACTAATAATCTCTTAGGTTCTTATGATTAATAAGTGGATATAAGTTGTCCGAAGAAAAGCATTTGCTTGCCTTGTTTAAACGTAACTGCTTTAGATAATTAATTAAAGACGGTATCGCGTTTATATAATCGCGATTGGAATTCAAAGTGCGCACTTTGATATTTGCGTCTACGAGTAGAAAGCGAACGTAGCTATTAAGTACCAAATAAATGTATCGTCGAAATTTTAACACAAGTGCTTGGATAAATAATAATTACTTCATTAAGAGCGAGCTTGAAGAAAATTGATTCACTTAGCTTCTTTCTAATATTATTTCAGCAAGCAATATTCAGCTTAGTCGCTTGATTATCACGCCGTTAAATTATCGTATTAAATAAGCTTTATCGTCAATTATAATAATTATCCATTGCGTTATATTTTTTGCTCACCATAGTAAAAAATATAACGTAATTTTGTATAGCAATTAAATAACAATATATCGATAAATGGTCCAATTTTTTCACGCGATCGCTCGTATCTATATGCGGGTTACAAATGCGAGGATTCATTGTATGTTAATGTAAGTAGCGATAGAACGAAAAAATTTATTAACAAAGCCGAAGGCGAGAAGAGCGGCGCTCGTTTTATTGCACTATTCTTCGATGGCTACCGCATCATCAGGTATATATAGTATATTTATATATGCTTGGTCTGTTCTAGTAACTCATTGCCAGTAACTCTATCTATCTTATGCTTTTAACATTAAAACTACTATCCCTTCGTCAGATTGCACAACATTTCATGTATTTTGACTCGAACGAAAAATCTTTCACCGCTAAATCGATTATACATTAAATATATTCTTCGCGACGACGACCAGTCACTCACAATTTATTATCGCTTCAACGCTGATTGTTGGGTGGGTTGAGGGGAAGA
>NW_011948435.1:343634-346134 GCF_000503995.2 Ceratosolen solmsi marchali
GGATTGGTTGAGGTGAAGGAGGAGGAGGAGGAGAACAATGCAAAAATAAGGATTTAAAACATCGGGTGTGTTAATTATTCTGTTTTGGATAAGCTTCGATAAAATTCTTAGGGATTATATATCTCTAAATCGACAATTACATTCGGTCTATGGAATTATTATTGCTCATTAAATATTGTTCGCGCGCGCGCGCGTGTGTGTGTGTGTGTGTGTGTGCGCGCGCGCGCGCGCTTGTGTGTGTGTATCCTCGGATAATCCACACATTTACTATACCGTATTGTTAATATTAAGCGTGGATCATACGACGCAAAATAGTCGACTCATGCACTAGCACCAGATCTACACGACAATAGATCATCAACCATTTTTTCCCTAGCACTAAAAAATTCCAATTCCATGCCCCCAATCGCTACTGCCTCAATTATATTTGTATAATCGATTCGCAATAAAGAAAGAATCGTCGTCTACCGTCAGCGCACTCCTAACACTATACTTTATTTGTTCATCTACAATATTTCTCTACAATAGTATAGTAGCCCATAAATCGCAGTGATTCGAGAAAGTTTCCCTGTTCATCCCTGGCCTTTTTTTTTTTAGCCCTCTTCTCTTTACTCTTTACTGACGTTTCGACGTTATTCTCTCTTAAAAACTTTATTTGCTTTACCAATCCAATCGTTTACGAACGAGAGAAAAAGATCATTGAAACGTTCCCTTTTAATCCTTTTTTTCTCTCTCTTTTTTTTTTTTTTTTTTTTTTTTTTTTTATGTATTATCGTACTTGCATCCACTCGCACCCATTCCACTCACTCACCGGCCTTCACCACGCACACCTGCACGCATACGAACACTCGCTCTCCCCCACACTCTCTCACTCTCTCACTCTCTCACTCTCTCACTCTCTCACTCTTCTATCTATCTATCTATCTACTCTCACTCTCTCACTCTCTCACTCTCTATCTATCTATCTATCTATCTATCTCTTACTCGTACTCCTCCTCGTACTCCGTTGCCCCTACCATTGTACAGGCACTTGCACGCATACTTACTCATCTATCTGCATTTGCAACTTCACATTCAACCTAAAATATATTCCTATCCAGTCATGTAACCATTCGCACGTGCACGCACTCGCAATCATCTGCAGCTGAGTGACAAAATATTGTCAATCGTATCAATAACAATCACATCCTACATTCGCACAGCTTTTTCGCACAATCATTAAAACAACTATAATTATAATCAATATAATATTCACAGCATTTTATCAAAATCTCTTAAAAGCGCCAACTCTAATCATTCTCTCTTCCTCTCTTTCTCATTCGCACATAAAAAAATTTTCTTTTTTCTCTTGTTCGTTCTGTCGTTCCTACGTGTTTTTGTCATTGCTCTATCATTGTCGTCAATTTCCTTTATTTATTAATCGTCACGCGATTTCGCATCCATATCAGCGGTGGCGTAAAATCTCCCAGTCTCGGTTATGTCGACATTAACTTTAACTCAATCATTCTTTCTCTATCTCTCTATCTATCTATCTTTCATCCTCGCTCTCTATGTTTTCTTTTTCACTCAGCATCTCTGTCGGCTTTGTCCTCTTTTATTCCTTACTAAGAGTTTTACCGATAATCATGCGTATTTATATACGTAAGCGCGTGCGCGCGTGCGCGCGTGCGTCAATCTATCTATCTATCTATATATATATATATATATATATATATATATACATATATATATATACATACATACATATAAACACATACGCATATATCTATGCATATGCGTAGAATATATATATATATATATATATATATATATATATATATATACATATATATATATACATACATACATATAAACACATACGCATATATCTATGCATATGCGTAGAATATATATATATATATATATATATATATATATATATATATACACGCGCGCACGCGCCCATTCACACGTACATACATATATATATATGCATGTATGGATATATACACATGTATGGTTGGCGCACTAAACTGACCTTTAATCTTTATACAACTCGTGTGTGGAGACGTTATTTTTTCATTCTTTTATAAACTTGCACTCTATATGCTTATTCCTTATTATTTTTTTTTTTGTTTTCGTTTTGTTTTTTTGTTTTTGTTAACTCTCTTAAAGCACTGATTAAGCGAGGGAGCATCCGCGCATAATAATTTTTTTCATTTTTAACGTGTCCATCCATCCCCCTCCCCCGTCGGACACGGTGTGTAAACGAATGCGGCTGCGTGTCGCCGCGCGTGTTCGTACGTGTGCTGTTCGTGTTTGTTGGTGTGCGTTATGCTGGGTCGGTGCACAGAGTAGGGAAGTGGTTGGAGGTACTCGTCGGAACGGTTGCGCTCAATCTTCTCAAGAGAGATTAGAAAGCGTGGGATTCGCGCTCAGAACTGACACGTCACCCAAGAACCTCCCGCTTCTCTGGCCGCCAGGGTGACTGTTCGCAGGGTGTAGTCGTGCGCGCGCGCGC
>NW_011948435.1:348634-363634 GCF_000503995.2 Ceratosolen solmsi marchali
CTGAAGTTAGGTATAGTAATTCAAAAAGGACTTGCAGAAAACCGCGTGCACTACTTTTGACCTCACTTTCTTTCCTTTCTACCTTCTCTTTCTCTCATTTTCGTCATTCCCAACTGCAATATTTTTGCTCTTACTCATATTGAAATTCAAATCAGTGTTTATAAAAATATCGCGTGGAAAGGCCTGCATCGAACAAAAATATACTTAATGTATAGAAAGAGAGATAGACATAGATGAGGACAGAGATAGAATTTAGAAGAGTGTACTCTGCGCTCCCTACTGAGATAAGCAGAGGGAAGAAATTCGGTGAACTATATCCGTAATATATTACTTTTATCATTTATCACATTTCCTTTACAAAACGCAAGTTAAATATGTCGTTTATAAATAAATGTCAATCGTGTATGTAGACAAGAGTAGGGCGAGAAGTGTCTTCTGCCGCAATTCTATTACTTTACTTTTCATTGTATGCTTTATCAGGACTATACATTAGTACTGTTTAATATTTTTCTTTTGCATAGATTGAGAATATACGGTAGGAACACAAGAAGTTGACGCTCACTTTGTTTGGCGCGCTCCCGGGACCGCTAAAATCGCGCGGTCTTTCTTGTAATTATTATACAAACAATTGATTATTATTTATCGTGGTCGATATAATTATTATTTTACTTGCTATTACAATCAATCAATTGATCTCAATCGTGAAGAACAAAATAAATAGTTTGCGTAATAAAAATTGCGTGTGGTACAAAATTTCTAATTAGAAGAATATAAAAACAGTAGTATAAAGTAATAAACAAACGAACAAAAAGATATTAGCAGCAGGAGCCACCCCAAAGTCCAAACTAAAAAATATTTTACAATTTTATTTCTTTCTCAATTATATGCGTATACATATATATACATATATATATATATATATATATATATATATATATATATATATATATATATATATATATACATATATACATATACACGTATGAATGTGAAATTTCAAGCCCCGTTTTTCACTCTTATAATGATAACCCCTGCGTGTTCATGGACTTTCGAACGGCGTTTGTTTTTATCTTTTTCTCTATCGTTATACTAATGTAATGCATCGTAATATTGCACTTTCGCAGCTTTATGATGCATTGCAAGGTATAAATATCGGAGCAAAGGCAAATTGCATTCAACGCAAACAGCAACCGAAAGACAAATATATATAATATATAAAATATAATAATAATATATATATATATATGACAATGTGACAAAGTAAGAAAGTAAATGATATATACGCTGTACGTACTGCATATGTTGACAAAGATGTTTATATGTTTAATTTTCATTTTTGTACGCTACACTTGGATGTATACGGTCTTTATGAAGTGTATACGTGTGCTTGTGTGTCGATGCCCAAGAGCTTCTACTTCTTTTAAGTCATGTGCGGGTGTGTTTATTGAGCCTATCAAGACGAAAAGTAAACCGTACATTTTTCTTCAATTCATATAAAAGGAAAGAAAGAAATGCGAACTCTATTATTTATATGTCGAAGAACGAATTCTAATATACCTATTAGAGATTTTTGTAATATTTTAATAAAAAAAATAAGGATGTATGTATTTAACTATGCCTTATCGGACGTTATATGTATTATTGAAAATAATTTGTGTATGTGAGCGTGTTTTTGTTTTTTCTTCATTTATTAATCATTGACATGGTACTTAGGATGGTAAAGAAATGGCCAAAACGAAGGTCAACTTCTGTAATAGTGAGTTTTTCTTTCTTTTCTTTTCTTTTTTGTTGTTGTTTTTAGAATTATTTTAATACAATCTTCGATATAATTGTAAAAGTTCGTTCCCGTCTTGATGAAGTTTAGTCGATCGTTACAAAAAAAAAAAAGAAAAAAAAGAAAAAAAAGAAAAAAAAGAAAAAAGAAAAAAGGAAAATAAATGAGATGAAATGAAAACAGCTTCGGTAAATGTTATGGCCAATTATATAACGGATACTTGCATTAATTCTTCATCGCGATTTTATAAACGAATTGCCCATTTTTTATTTTCACAGATTATTTCGCGACAATTGAACTAATATTTCGCATCGCTAGCTGTGCCATGGCAATTGTAAAGAAAAATTCTTGCGCGCTTTGCCGCTCTTTCTGTGAAATTGTTTTACGCCTACGAAAAACAGAATGGTCGGTGTGCAGGTGCAATTTTATCAAGCGGAAAAGAGTTTTGCGATTTTAGATTGTCCACTGCGGTTTAGCCATACGCTCTCTCTTTCTCTCTCCTTTTTTTCATTGCGGTGCACTTTTAGACAGGCAAGAGTGGGGCTATCGTGCGATTTTTCTTCTATTGCAATTGTAAATCATTCCTTTTTCGATATTCAAATGTCAAATTAATTCGAGGAGAGAAGAACTTGCGTAAATCAAATTTCGCGACGCGCGTACTTGTACACTCACAGCCACACAGAGTCGTCGCCTATACACGCAGTGAGGGGACCAAAGTGGCAACGGGGTTGGCAAGGGAGAAGACGCGAAGCTTTGATAAGAAAGATAAAAGAGTAAAAGAGAGAGAGAAAATGGGATGCACGTGTAGAACTACTGCGAAGTGGGCGACGGATAGTTGGATTCAAGAATATTTTCTTTCTTTACTTTCGACTTGTTTTCGATTCTATCAAGTATAAAATTATTAGATCACTTTGTGGTTTTTTTTTCTTCTGTCGAATAGAGGTTTAGTGTAATAAGAGAATTTTTTTAAACGATTCGACATATAAATTTGTTCTACTTGATCCCCACTAGAATGTTGTACATTTTCCTTTAAAATTCATAAAATGTTTACAATAAGTCATCGAATTTGACAAGTTGAAAATTCACTTTTAACATACATCACATGATAAGTAATCAATTAATAAAGAAGTTTTTCTTTGCTTTTAGAGAATTAAAATATTATAATTAAAACAAAAAAATTTATACTTTTGTATTTATCATAAGTATAATACATTATATGATAATTATTATGGGTAATGATAGTACTGGCTTTAATTTTTTACACACACGCACACACACGCGCGCGCACACACACACACGCACACACACGCACTCTCACACGCACACACACACACACACACATATATATATATATATATATACATATCCATAATAAATAATTGGAATTATTAATAATAGAACAAATTTATATTTTTAAATAATTTGGCGGTAGTAAAATCGTCTGATATTGTGTGTGATTATTTTTATGAGAAAATTGAGAAGTGTCCAAAGGACAATTCTTACTACGTTCATTATATATGAGTTTATTAAAAGAATTTAAAAGAATAAAATCGTAGAGTTTCCATTGAAAATGTATGATTTGTAGCACAACAGATTTTTAAATATCTAAAAAAAAAAATACAATCAAACCCCGAGTCTTTTATAGGTTCGAACGAACGAGAGTAAGAGCATAAAAATTTTGTTCGAACGTAAGAAAACTCGTTACAATGGTGTGTAGCGGACAGCAAAGCATTTGGGCACATGCAGCAAACCCACATGCAATTACTCATTATTCTCCCTTTGCAATTTCGATGTGTAAGATGAAAGTAATATAGTGACATCCATATAATGATCGACATGATTACTCAATACCATGATTTCAAATTCGTGGTCTCGTAAAAAGAATGTAATGTTAACCAAAATTAAAAATAATGCAAACTCATAATCGATTATACGTTGTGATTGTTTCCGGATAACGAGAAAAGGAGAAAATAAAAACATTGACAATCAAGTAATTGAAACGTATTTTAAATAAAGTATTAAGAATGTAGCTAATGTAATGAGAAGAAATCGAGAATAATAATAAAAGAAAATAGCCCTAATTGTATTATCACCACGAGTATATGATGTAACACGACATAACACGCGTGTCCCGAGTGTAATTATGTACGTATTGTCGCGTAATGAAAATACACTGCATTATCATCTGCAACTTAACGACTTTATTCACGAGTTGCTTACTTATGCTTCTTGTCACACGATTGCAGATGCAACTGCATCCGAGTCGTCGAGAGTCGAAACACACGCACAAGCCCACAAACACGCACGTACATACATACATACATATATATATATATATATATATATATATATATATATATGTGTGTGTGTGTGTGTGTGTGTGTGTGTGTCTGTGTGTGTATGTTGTGTGTATGTTGTGTGTTCGCGCGCGCGCGCGTGCGTGTATGGTAAGTGAGTATAAGTGAGCGTGAGTGTGCTTATACGCGTGTCGCGTGTGCGTGCGTATTTGTAATCGTATGTGACAAACAAAAACGAAATTATATTAATAACAAGAATAATACGAATAACAATAATGATAATGGTAATAATGTTCATTGTATGCTGATATACATACGCATACACGCACACGCACGCCCGCATCAACGCACACACGCGTAGGTGTATGTGTGTATATACATTTAGGCTGACATATGCACATATATACGTACTTAAGTACGTGCGTACGCACCAACGCTTATGCATATATATATATATATATATATATATATATATACACATAATCGCGTAGGTAAGTATAGACAAATCTTAAGTATGCATTTATGCACGTATGTATGAACGCGTGTGTACGTGTATGCATGTATGTATGTATGTATGCGCGTATGCGCGTACGTGTGTGTGATTGTGCGCGCGCGCAAGCGCGCGCGCGTGTACACATATATATATAATATACATAATATTAAATATGTATATTTATGCAGAGCAGAGAGAAATACAAGAACAAGAATAATCGATAAGATATCCAAGTTAGAAAATGCAAGGGTCACTCACCGGATCTGGGGGCAGCCGGTAGTCACTAGACATTTCGCTGCTCGCGCTCCGCTCCTCCGTTGATCTCTCCCAGTCCACTTCCTTCTTGAGTGACTGCGAAAGGACACGTTTCACTCTTTAGACTCTTACGTGCCCATTGCGGCCGGCGCTTTATATTACTAATTTACTTCAGCCTTACATTGCTAACTCGCCAATATTTGCAAAATTTCTCGTGCTACAAAGCATCGTGGTTAGCAATGTCTCGTTAATACTTAACACATGGGATAATGTAATTGTAAATAAAAATTGTACATAAATATGCAATTATCATTGTTTATTCTTTACTCATCTTCTAATCTCCTTATTTTTATTGATTAATATGTCTGTATGTTCTGCCTAACCGTTTTTAATATTAAATTAATAATTATTATTTTAATTTTTATTGTTGTTCTTGTTGTTTCTATTGTTGTTGTTGTTGTTGATATTATTATAGTTATTATTATCATTACTATCATTATTAAGTAGTAATATTATTAAAGGCAGGTGGTAGTGTTGTTACAAAAATTTCTTAAACGGAACTGTGTATTATGTATGTTTTCAAAATATTTTGAATATATTCGGAATATGCATAATTAAGAATTGCAAAAAATCACAAATTTTATAGTAGTAAACAGGTGGAGTATTATTCGGAATAGATAAGAATTATTTTTAATAATATTAATCCGTAGATTTGGTTAAATTAAAACTACAATTAAACAGCAAAGATGCTCCTTTTTTTTTTTTTTTTTTTATAAATTCTATACACTCTATTCTATTTATAATTATTAAGTGAAGCAAATATTATTTTTCAAGAAATATAAATAAGTTCATAATCCTACAACTACTGTAAATTACTGTAAATTCGATTATACGAATAATTTTATATGTTTTTGTAGAGTTTGTAAATATTTTTACATTACTGGTAATGTACATGCAATTTCATTTCACAATCCATTTAGTATATATAATATTATTTAAATTATTAAAAAAAATATATAACGAATTATTGTTAAAACTTGTTAATTAAACCTTATTAAATTAAAACTGAAATGAAGAATACATATAAGAAATAATTAATATTATTGCAGTAATCATGTACAAGATAAGTTAAGCATAGAAATATTTGAGTGAGGAAAATTGACCTAATTATTTAATAATTTAAATAGAAAAATTGAATGTTAAATCACAGAAAATTTTACCTAATTTTTATATAAAATTAATTATATATGCACGCATATAAAAAAAGAAAAAAAAATCCAGGATAATTAAAAATTGTTATTAAACACAGAAAGAAATGATCGATCTTCTATTCGCTAAACAGGTATTTTATAAATGAATACGTTTACTCTAAATTAAATTTCAAAAGCCGATAATAATTACGATAAAAAAATTAATTAATTCGCCTGAAAAGAAAAATTATTTCTTATCGTAGTATAAATAAAAAACCAAAATATGTAATAGTAACAGTTAAATTGTTAAAAAAAGAATTTAAATTAAAATTTAAATCAGAAATTTATTAATAAAAAAATATTCTTGATAATACTAATTAACATACAAGTATTAATTAAATAAAAAATGCTCTGACATAATGACTTATCAAATAATTGTGTACAAAATAAAATAATGTATTCGCAGCAAAATTTATTTACACATAATAATACAGTATTTTAAATTCATAATGTTGTACATGTTACCATTATGTGTTTATCATTATTATTTTTTTTTTCCAAGTAATTATTTGTACAAACTGTAAACATTAGATATTTGGAATAAGTTGATAATAAATACTTTATTATATTATGTAACATCATACGGCGTTAAAGTAAAGATATGATTTTTACGCTTTGTTGTTATATTTGCATTTAATATTAATAATTACCGTATACTATGTAATATAAAAGTAATAATAACTATAGAAATGATGATGATGATGATGATGATAATAATAATAATAATAATAATAATAATAATAATAATAATAATAATAATAATAATAATAATAATAAAATATATAACATGTAAGTTTGGTGTAAAAATCTTGACTAATCCCATGTAAAAATATTGGCAGGCCGATCTTTCTTTAAAATATCGTAACAACCAATAACAACATTATTTTTCATAATCGAACTGCAATGCACATATATTTTAATAACAATTACGATAATTGGCATTAATTAAAATATTAAAATTGTAATTGTTTCGAATAATCGGAAAATATAAATACAACTCGCTTAAACGCACAGGGATGCCATTATACAAATAATTTTAATTATTTTTCATTCAAACATCTTACCACAAGCATTTATATGCCTTGTTGGTTGAATTGGTATTGAAATGATCGAGCACTAATGACTTGAATTTTTAGATAAGATAAAGAACTGCTTTGCATAATATTTAATTTTAACGTCAAAATAAGAATTTGTGGAATCTTTAGGAAAAATGTAGGCAAAGCGAACCGAGAAAATTTAACATTTAACTGTAAAAAAACCTTCATTGCATATGTAAAAAAAAGAAGTTTTTCCTTTTCTTTTACTTTTCTCTCTCTCTCTCTCTCTCTCTCTCTCTCTCTCTCTCTTGTCCGTTTTGCTCTTAAACGCACAAATAGCCACGCGATTTCAACTGTAAGGTAAGATTTATTTATGTTTTCTCCTTGTTTTGTTCATAAACGCCGTGCGTATGTAGAGAGCTCGTGAAATTATCGTATATGGCGAGAATTTTATGCCTTTATGAAATGATTGTTCCAGAGTTTATAAGGTCTACGGCACGTTAATGCACTAACGAAAGTAGCAATTGAAGTTGATAGCGGCTCGTAAAGATGAATTAGGAGGAGAAAGATCGATGACGCTTGAAAATGGAAAATATCAGCCGATAGGAGTTTAGAATTCAAGTAGTAACAAATGCGAGTACCGTCACGAGACGTTAATGCATGCAAGAAAGTTGTTAACTTCGCGGAGCTAACGATGTTTTTGCCAAAGTTGTCAGCGCTTCGTCGGAGCTACGGCCGCATTAAAGCTCTTTTGAATAATTAATGGACAAAGTCGGGCTGACGACGCTCCCGTGCTCGCCAGGGCGCCACCAGCCAAGCGGGTAAGCAAGGAGATCTACTTACCAGTGGCACCTGCTGCACCGGGGGCAGACCCGAAGGGCCCGCCAGGGGCTCCGTACTGTGGGGGGACGGAAGTCGGCTGTGGGGCAGGCTGCCGATGGGCATCGTGACCGGTGTGATACCGGCGACCGCGAGACTGTTGTTACCGAGGCTCATGTCGCTGGGCCCGCTGTGGACGGAGAGCGGGCTCAGGGAGCCCCGGGTCTCCTCGAGGCTCGCAACCGAGTCCGAGTCGCGCCTCGAGCGGGGCCGATCGAGGGCCAGGGGCACGGGGCAGGGGCTCGCCGGGGCCCGCGTCGTCGTCGGCGAGATCGGGCACTCGCTGACCTCGAGCTGGTCAGGGTCCGCGGCGTCGCCGAGCCGCAACTCGCGCTCCCTCGAGCCCGTTTCTCGCTTCTCGCGCTCCTTCTCTCGGTCTCGTTCCCGGTCCCGGTCCCGCTCCCGCTCCCGCTCCCGATCTCGCTCCCTGTCCCGTTCCCTATCCCGTTCCCGATTCCGTTCCCGATCCCGTTCCCGATCCCGTTCACGGTCCCTCTCCCGGTCCCTGTCCCGGTCCCTGCAGTTTCGCTCCCTGTCGTGGTTGCGCTCGCGATCCTTGCCGTCCCTGGGCTCGGGGCGGTGCCGGTCCTCGGGTCCGTCTTGCTGTATTACCATGGGCTCGACGGGGCTCGTCGTCATCGTGGGGCTACCCGTCGCGGTTCCCGTTACCCCAGCTGCTGCTGCTACCGCCGCCGCCGCCGCTGACGCCGCTGCCGCCACCGCCGCCGCTGCCGCTGCCGTAGCCGTAGCCGTAGCCGTAGCCGTAGCCGTAACCGTAGCCGTGGCCGAAGTCGCTGCCACCTCCGTCGCCGACGCGCTCGTCATCGAATTCTGGTGCTGCTGCTGCTGCTGCTGCTGCTGCTGTTGCTGTTGCTGTTGCTGCTGCTGAGGCGACGTCTGCGACGAGTGCTCCTCGTCCTTGGAGGCGTGACCCGCGGCAGCGGCGGCATTGATGTTGGTCATGTCGGCGAGACCCTTGACCTTGAGGCTCTCGGCCGTCTTGAGGAGGGCTGACAGCTGGCAGTACTCGACGTTTACCTCGCCTTTGTACATGAAGTCGACGAGGGTGCGCAGCTCGGCGAAGCGGACGTCCTTCAGAATGACGATGGGATGGCGATTTGGATGGTCGAGGAAGAGGGCCTGGAAGTAGCTCGAGCACGCCGAGAGTACGACCTTGTGCGCGCGTATGGACGGGCCCTCCGTGCACGCCAGGGTCACGTCCACCAGCGACTCCGACTCCAGCAGCTGACTGAACACACCCAGCAAGTTGCTCTGATGATTGTTCCACCTCAGGCAGTAATGCTCACTTCCCATGTCTGTACTGCCCACAACCCTGCTGCATAAAACCAAACGGAGAGGGCGGACGCCCAAGGTTAGACGCTGGTGTTGCGTATCGGGATGGTTTATCAAATCTATCAAGTTTATCGGGCCTCCTCGTCCTTTCTCTCCTTATTTTGGCTACATACAGCGCGGATTGCTCTGCCCGACCGAACTTATACATATCGCCCGGCAGTTTACATTATCCTCCCCTACCCTATCTCTATTCCCTACTCGTCTATTATTTCCATCCCGTTTTTATTTTTTACCTACGATCGGCCTATTCGGCGTTTCTCTACTTCTGTGCTTCATCAATGACGAATAATCGATCGTTTGACATTTGTTAAAGTATATCCGGGAGTATGTCCGCCAAGTGGCATCGTCGTCGGTATCGTCGCCGATACTCGTTGCTCTGTCCGAGCCAACAGCTCAATCAGGCAATGGTACATTTTTTTCTTTTCATTCATCTCATGGGTCCCAAGCTACGTACCATGAGAAAAACCTCCTTTTGCTTATATTTTGTTTATCATACCTACCTTTCTAGTCATCAATTATTTATTACAAGATGTTCTACATCGATTATATATATATATATATATATATATATATATATAACTTTCAATACGATAAGCCAAAGCGGTTAGACTTTTTATTTTAGCTTTCATTTCATATAAGTCACACAGCGCCTGCGCTCGAACAAATTGGCACGCTCGTGTTGGTGTATTTAATAATTATTGCAGAAATTTTCATATGTTATTGTGATAGGTTATCGCGAAAACCCTACCTAAGCTGTGTTCGCTCAAATTGCGAGGATAAATTTGCGTAAAGAATACGATTCGATATGCACTTCATATTTTTAATTCTATTTTTTTTGTATAAGTTTTTTTTTTATTTAATTTTTTTCGTTTGTTTTATGTATTTTTTTTTGGTTTAATTCTTTTATCACGACCAATGTTCATAATTACACCTATATACACTCAATTATACTCAAACATGAAATATCAGATAAATTTTATTTACTGGCAATCATAATCTTTTGTTATTATGTACTGCTGTTATCGTAGGCATACAACTCAAAATATTTACAATAGTTTAATTTGGTTGCATGAATAAAAAAAAGTTGATCGTGTTGATCGTGATCCATGAAATGCACACCTCTTTCTTCCCTTCTCTTGTCTACTTCTTTCAGTTATGATTTAATTATATATTGTATGGTTAAATAGCTTTCGAATGCCATGCAAAAACTTTAATACAACCAAATCAAGAAATGTGTATTAAAAATTATTTTATCGAATACTTTTTTAACGTCCATATATATTTAAAAAAAAAAAAATAATATATAATGTATTGCCGTATATTTTATTTTACAATTTAACGAATTATTATATTTTATATATATATATATATATATATATATATATACTATGATACTCATACATTTCTAATATAATATATTGCTAAATTGTCAATTGGAGTTTAATGAATAAACATATACCGTCCATATGTTAAATATAACAAAGCATCGCCAATAAAATTATTATCGTTAAAATGTGTATCAAAGACTTCTATTGTACATGATGTTTTGAGTATATTTAATGAAATTCTTAAAGAAATTTGTTTGCTGCTAATTTCTGTATGAATACGGTAATTTGTTCCTCGTAGAAATTTAATTATTTATATTTTTAGGTAAGTTATGTTATGAATTTTGAAAGACGAATTTCATAATAGTCAATTACAATTTAAATGACACTTGATACGAATCATTATTGTTTCAAGCGGATTAAAATTATTTCTACATAAAGTACAGCGATTTTGTTGATTAATGTCATTGGAATTTTATTGATTGTGGAGTTTGTACAGATTTATTAAGAATTAGTTTCCCGCCGATCGAATATGCCAAAAATAAAATAACCTTAATATTTGATATTTTTAAAAATCATTGCACGAATAAATTACGAACGTACTTTATGTTATTTTAATTTTATTCAATTAAAAATGATTGATTAAATTGAAATTAATTAAAAGCCAGTTAGAATGAAGTGTATAGGTAACTTTACGACAGAATGTCTTTTAAGTAATATTTACAGTATAATATTTGATATTAAAGGCGCATTGTGGAAGAATTCGTCAATGAAAATCATAACTTTAGCAATAATGTTGTGCAGTTGAAAAATAATTTATACTAAGAAAAATAGTTTGCGGCACATTGTACGCATAAGTCAATAACAATTATATCTCGTTAAAATTAATTGACGTGAATTTCATTAGTACGCGCGTTTTACTTCCACGCAAAACAAAAACCGAGTTGTACGAAAGTGTTTACAAAATACCTGCTCCCTATAATCAACTTTATCCTCTCGGACTGACGGCATAAAAAAAAAAAGAAAGAAAGAAACGTCGGAGAAAGGGGTAGAGGCCAATAACAAGGAAGAGAAAGAATGAGGGAGAGGTAGGGAGATATCAAAAGTAACTTTTCCCTCTGCGCATAATAAATTATCAATCATGTATTACACGTGGCATTCTGATAATGCGTTGCGAAGTGCCGTCATGTCTCGCCGTTCGACTACTTTATCTGACGCATTCTCCCCACTTTCTTACTTACGCTCTCTCTCTCTCTCTCTCTCTTACATTTTTTTTTTTTTTTATTGCATCGAGCGAGAATACACCCACACCACGACGTCGTTGTCGGCGGCTTCATGCGCTCCCGATGTTTTCGCCAATTTATCATTTGCGTGATATGTATACCTATACTTGCTAATCCGAAGAATTTCATATAATAAATATTTTATCGATTTTCCACTATTTACTTTCCTCTCTGCAATTCATTTTGGTTCTCTCTGCAATTTCTTTCTCTCTACAATTCAGTTGGAGCTTTTCGCCCCGATATTACCAAGAGTAAGGGTTTCTATTGCCGAAAAGTATATGACTGTGACGGTACGATGCTTACAACTTACATCATTAAAGACCTTCGAAACAATCATTGTTCAGATAATCATAAATTTATTGAGATTTTTATCCGAAAAATTTATTGACATCGACATTAACCATCACGATAAATCCAAATAATCCCAATAATCCGAAGAATTAATATAAATTTATTACAAACTGTACACGTACGCACCAAGGATAATTCTGTTATTAGATTCCCATGGTAATTCTAGAATTGCTTTCGAAGATATTTTTTTTCTTACATTAGAGAAATAAGTATACGCTTGAGTTTTAAGACGATGACTGCTGAATTATGGAAGTAAACTTTGACACTAAAAGATACTGCAATAACATAGCGGCACGTAAATTCTTAAGCACAACAACATAAAAAAACGCCCAATACACGCATAATACGCTCTGGTTTTTATATTCGATGCATTTTATAAAAAATATTTTATTCAATTAGGTGGGGTAATTTATAATTGATGGTTTATACAATTTGATTCCTAATGTTTTCGCATTCGCGACTTTCAACGCAAATTTTCCACATAATAATTATAATGGCTAGTTTAATGTATATGCAATGTACATTTAAGGTAAGATGTGTTTTAAAATATAAAATTCAAAATTACAATGTTTTCTTAAAGCAATCGAGCAACGTAGCCGTTAAATCATATTTAAAAATTTCCTATTCACGATCTCATTCCAACTTTTAAAATCTATTATTTCATTTCAGTTCCCCCCATGCATGTATGTATGGATGAGTCGAGCTTATAATTTTTTGTAAATTATGTAACACAAATAAAAGACGTTGGAAATATTTAATTTGAGGCAGCTGAAATTTACGGGATTATGAAAAGAAGGCGAAAAAGCCGGTGGCGCATGCGAAAAAAAAAAAAAAAAAAAAAACGAGCATCGAAAGACTCCCCGTGAGCCGTCAAGATAGAGAGCCCAACAGCACTTATTGATTCTTACTTTGGCGAGTGCTGCACGCGTTGTTGCAATATAGCGCATATACATCGACGTTATCTCGTGCGAGTTGTTTTTTTTTGTCTCTCCCTCTCTTTCTCTTGTGTTCGCGTTTTTATGCCGCCGCTTAAAAAAAAGTTCAGCTAACCGCGCGTGTCAGACATACGTGCACGTAGGCACGCATGTACGCACTCGCGCGCGCACGGACGTAGGCACGCACGTAGACACGCACGTAGGCACGCACACACGAAGTAAGGATGCGTGACCGTCGTAACGAAGGGCGCATGCGTGTAAGAGAGCGACGGCGCAGCGCGTTACCGTCGCGCGTTAGTGCGTGCGCACTTATGTGCGAGGGCCCGTGCGTGTGTGCGTGCGTGCCCGCGAGTCATGTTAGAAGGAAGGAGAATTAGAGGGAGATGGATGCAAGCCGCACGCATACTCGCGTGACACATGCATCCGCGCGAGAGCGCACTTGCGATACTAATTGCGTGCTTCGATTGCTAGCTCGATTGTTGCGTCCGCGTTGCCAGCGAGCTGCAATAAAACAGAGAAGAGAAAATGCGCCATGCATAGAGTTAGAGTGTGTGAGAAAGAGAGAGAGAGAGAGAGAGAGAGAGAGAGAGAGAGAGAGAGAGAGAGTGAGAGTGAGAGAGAGAGTATTTGAGAAAAATTAATGTCGGCGAGCTTCCGAGGCGACCCTATGCAGCTTATATTGATCTTTTAGCCTTTTGGTCGCTTTTGCTGAAAAGCCCACACGGCATTTGCATAAAGGTATTTAATTTGTCATTTCAGCTTTTTGCTTTGAAAGTTCGAAAGGTATAATTAGCGATTATACCGCATTGCTTTTCCATGTCGCTATTGCGCGCGTTTTTGAAACTGGCCGACGTAAGCGCTGAAATGAATTTATAAAAAGCACAACTGCTAACGCTAAGGAGGAATTTATTATTTTGTGATGATTCCTATACGTCCCGATGAAATTAATCAACCTGCCTTATATTAAATAATGATTTCTCTATCCCTCCCCCCCCCCTTCCTTTAACTTAAAGCGATTCTTTCATTATCGAGTTACTGCAGTAACTATGATAACATCACATTTTCATGAGAAATTATATGGTACTTTGATGCTTTATTATCGCTTGTATTAATACATAACGATCTACATAAATTCATTTTTATGCTATTTCCATTTATTCTGTGAACTAATATTCTTTATATTAATTTATTGGCTGATATGATAGAATTTATTTAGACTTTATGGATATGTAATGCTCATTGGATCTTTTTTTTTAAGAAAAAATTATTCATATTTATTAGTATATAATTTTTTTCTACTTAATCATATTGTCGAATCACTATGAACTATTTACTTTAAATTAATTTATTGATCCTAAAATCAATCCTTAATTTTATTTAATTGTTTATATATTCAATGAATATGTATAAATTCTTATGTAAACTAAATTAGAATTTGATAAAGAAATTAAATAATATTATTTTGTATATTGCGAAAATAGGGAAAAGCAGTATAGTGGAATGTATATATTACTCTATTCGTTAGTATTTAAATTTTTGGAATTTATGTTGACGATGAAAAAGGTTAACAAATAGAAAGATTTCCTGTAAAATTAGAATGTTATCTTACATTTCATATTATTCGTTTGATATATGGAACACGTGAGTTACTTCTTCATTGAAATACAGTTAATAGTTAACATTAGAATCGTGATTTTTTAAAGATGTGCTTTGATATCAATGAAAGTGTATAAACTGGAAAAACTGAGAAATATTAAGAATAATTATT
>NW_011948435.1:366134-369624 GCF_000503995.2 Ceratosolen solmsi marchali
GTGAAGCCGTAAGGGGGGGGGGGGGATGGTGATGGTGGTGGAGGTAACGCGAGTCATCAGGCAATGTCGTTGTTAGATCGTGACCTACCATAACGAAACGGATCAGCCGCTTTCTCTCTTTTCTCTCTTCTCTCTCTTTCCTCTCTTTTCTCTCTTCTCTCTTTCTCTCTCTCTCTCTCTCTCTCTCTCTCTCTCTGCATCTTGCTTGCGCGCATACGAGGCGAAGCAAACATCTTATCAATCGATCTGTTGCCAACTAGTCACGGAAGTTGGGCTGTGCCGCCGTGTACATAAAAAACGCAGAGCCAACCTATAACCGCGACAACTACTGCGCACGTGGCGCAAGTAGCAATAGAAATTTGGTCCTCGAAAAAAGTCAATCGTTAAATCTCGATTAGCCGTTGGATTTCTGTTCGCTTTCGGCTCTGTACCGTGCTGTTTGATAACGCGGGCGGATTTTATTTTTCAGCGTCTAGCTTGGTAAGTGCAAAGAGTAACGTGGAACAATAACTTTTATTTGATTTGAAAATTTCGTTTCACATCAGCCATTCCTGTCATTGCTTGACGTCTCTCGTTATCTCGTTTGATTTTTTGCCAAGCGATACAACAATCTGGCGTACGTACACGCGCACAAAACTCGTGTAAATCTTTTTGGAATTTAACGACGATTGGAGCTTGGGAATGACAAATTTCATTGGACCGCGGCATTTGCAGTTACAATTTTCATATTTCAATTAAAATTCATATTCATATTCATTATTCGACTCTTAGAATTTATTCAGATTTAATGTATTAGACATATTTATGGTAGAGACGTAGTTTATTATTATGAAATTTCTATTCCACGTTATTTTATTCATTGACTTTATGAAATCTAGTATGTTAACATTTTCAATACAAAGTATTTGTTTTTTTTTTCTTTTTGTTTTGTGAAGAATATGTTTTCGAAGGTATTTTTGGCAAATGAATCTTACATGCTTATCTGTTTGAGAAAATGTGTTGTTAAATATGATAAAATATGAAAAATTACGCGTGTTGACGCCGAAATTTTCGCTAAGAGCTTATTAAATTTGGAGCTTTAAACAATTTTTCCCTCAAATCTTAGATAAATATTTATGCAAAATTTATCAATTCATTTTGGTAATTATTAATCGTTATTTTTACGTGATTCGTTTATTTTCTATTATCGATATATCGATCAAAATTTGCTCTTTCTGCTATCGATATAAATTCACCAAGTTATACTTCATTTTTCCGTTGGATAAACATTCAACAAGTGTTACATAAATTTGCTAAGCTTTCTATCTCCTTTCTAATTTTTCGATTCAATATCATCATAATGTATCATGAGTATATGTTAAAAGCATTGATATAGTAATTTAAAATATTAGTATATTGTTTGTGTATTCAGAATGTATATAACTTGAAAACTGAAAGTTATTAAGATTGCTTCTAAATAAATTACTTCCAATTAAAATTTATTATTATTATTATTATTATTATTAATAACAAATAAATGAAGACTATTTAGATTAATGCAATTAATTATTATTCATATTTTTTTCAAACGTTTTTACTGTTTCACACTTTTCATTTGAAAATGTGTAATTTATAAAAGACTTGTTATACGTTGCTGTAATCGAGAATCTTGCAAATCTATTATAGCGAAAAATTAATTTAAACAAGACATTAACATTTATCATCTAACTATACATATTTATATATATATATATATTTCAGACTTGGCGTACTACTTTTTAGTATAATAAACAACACATATTTAACGAATTGCAAAAGTGACGATACTCTGTGGAATCTTTTATAATTACGTAATAATTTATTTAACCATATTAATATATAAAAAATCAGATATCTTAATAATATGAAATTATAATTCCACGGAATTCATGTAAGTACACGTGATTTATGTTACAATTTTATATTAGCAGTGTGCATTGGCTAATATTTGAAATTTTGCAATTGTATGTAGTATAAAGTATATATCAAGTATGCGTTATAAGTAAAAATTCTCACAAATACTCAAAGTTTATTTGAAAGGCAAATTAACCTGAGATAAAAATTGAACCGTTTGCAGATTAATAATGCCAGAAAATATAAAATATGAAAAATTCAAAGCAAGTAATTTTCGATAAAATAGAATTCGCTTATAAATATGGTTTTTACAATTTTCACTCTTTGAAACTCGGTTTATGATTTATTCAAAGGCCTACACTATCTTTATAGTAGCCATGCATAGCTTTTAGAGTATTTTAAATTAACCAACTGTGAATAAAATTGTGTGTTTACGAGAATAGATTTGATAATTATCGATGATAATGTTATAAATAAAATATTACTTGTTTTTTTTTTTTTTTTTTTTTTTTTTTTTTTTTTTTTTTTTTTTACCAATAACTTGAAGATAGACTTGTCAGTGAAAATCTAAGAGTTTTTTTTATTCCTAATATAATGCAACAAAGCAATATGATGATAAATAAAATAGCAGAAAATGATTGGGTACTCTATAATAAAAAAAAACTAGAACAAAAGAGTTTGGATATGATGGTGGCGGTATAAAATGTCGAAATTACATGGCTTCGCGTGGTAACATCTGTTTTCTCGCCACGCAAGAAGACAAGGCTCGCTCAGTTATTGCTCTCTCTCTCTCTCTCTCTCTCTCTCTCTCTCTCTCCCTCTCTCTCCCTCTCTATCTATCTATCTATCTATCTATCTATCTATCTATCACACACACACACACGATGCAGACGTATCTATCTATCTATCTATCTATCTATCTATCTCTCTCGCTTATCCCTTCACCCGGCGCTTTTGCTTATTACGTAAGGAGCAGAAGCTCGAGCGGGTTATTTATGTGATTTTAGAGGTTTTCTTTAGGTCAATCCGTTTATACTTTAACGGCGAGACGTAGATGCCTATAAGTAACCCCTTTTGAGGCTCAAGCGAGCTCGCGCCCTTTGTGCAATCACCGATTCGCGGGGGCTAATTTAGAGTAGGGAGTCGATTTTGTTTTTGTTTTTGTTTTTTGTTTGTAGCGCGTGTTAGGTCTGTCGGCGAGAGTGACGTGTATCGGTGCTTTTGACGAGGACTTTTGCCTTTTTTTCCTGGTGCGAGATGCGACGCACTTGATTCAAAGGTGTTGCTCGATTATAATCAGGCGGGAGTCTACCACTTTTTCGATAACCTTGCCTCATTACGTAAACATGATATCGCAACAAAGTCGTTAGTTTAAAATAAGTCGAGGCGATAATGCGCGAAATATCTCTCGATACATTTGGGAATATGATACATTTGTGGTCATTTTGAGTTACACGGTGGGTTGGATGGCGGGCGGGCGGGCGGGCGAGTGGCGGGCGGGGGGCGGGGGGGGGCGGGGGGGGGGGGGGGTTGTATGTGAAGGAAGAAATGCAGATGGGGGTAGCGAGGCAGAGAATGCAGGTCGAAGTCGGTAATGCCGAAAGCTTTACCGAGGTTG
>NW_011948435.1:369649-387062 GCF_000503995.2 Ceratosolen solmsi marchali
GGGGTGGGGGGGGGGGGGGGGGGGGGGGGCGGGGGGGGGTATTGAAATTGCGTGGTAAACAAGTTTCTATAATAATGTAAAACTGTTGATAACTATTGAAAGATTGCTAGAAGCGGCTACAAGCTTACAAAGATTTAAACAATGCGATAGACAATGTTTAATTTTTATCTCTTCAAGTTTTTATCATTGCACAAGCTTATTATACTATAGCGTGTGGCAAAAATTTGATTGAAATCCTAGAATAAATAGAATCATTCAGAGTCTCTTTCGTAACTATAAATAAATATTCGTTAGTTACTTGCATGGTTATATGAATGAATACCATTTTATTTATAATGCATGTTCATTGGTACAAAAAGTCTCGGTAAACTTATTCTTGTTTTCGTGCTTTAATGAGTTTTATGAGTTAATAAAACTTTACTTAACTTTATGATTTGTCAATTATTAATCTAATACCGCGACGTAATATATACGTAATTGATATTATTAAGCGATTGAAATTCAGATTTATGAATTAATAAAAAGTAGTAAAGCATTTAATTATAATTGATTCAATCGTTTCAAATATATAAGAGCATATCAGTGGCTAATGGCTAATTATTAACTTAACTGCACATTTCAAATGAATGAATAACTTGCCTCAACTATTTCAAACAAAATAATGTATTCCCTGAATTATAATATCCAATTGATTTATAATTAATTTATCAATTAAATTATATTACAACGTCTCGCTTTATACTTCATTAATAATTACATATTATTATTTCAAAAGCACTTGGTATTGTTTGATTATGTGAATATGATCTATGTATCATAAGACATAATATTCTGACTTAATGATTAACGCAGACAACAGGATTTCTTTCACACGCCTTATATTATTTATTGTATTTAATGATATAAGTTATGTATTAAGTTCTCAAATATAGTTTCTCATTATTTGCGCTCCAACTATGAATCCTACATTCTTCCTATTCGCGTAAATAATATTATAAATTTTATCAGAATACTTGATTCGGTGTTTTAAATTTACCAAATGTCAACAGACTTAGGTATTACAGTTTGAGGATACAATACGATGTCTTAACGCAAAATTTGTCATCATAAATATTTTTAATATTTTTTTTCTGACAGAGCTACATGCGCGCGCGTGGAAATTATCTACAAACTACAAATATTCAAGTATGTGCATATCTATATTGTTTTCGTGCAGCTATTGGAAGTCGACAACATTACACGCATACGAGTGTATGTTCGCTGAAAAAGGAGAAAAGGATGCAACTAAATGGAGGATGTAAGCCCGAAGGAAAAATATAAAGACAATCGCGAAGACAAGTAAACTTAAAGATAAAATTACCACGGAAATCGCGTAAACTAACGACGTAGTTATTATTTATTTTTATTACTGCTTTATATGATTCAAAATGAAATTTCGTTACTTAATTTATAATTTTTATTTATATAAAGAAATTGACAAAAAAAAAAAAAAAAAAAAAAAAAAAAAAAATACATAATGGAATACACATTATTCATTTACTTAGCGATTGAATTTATTTATTTTTTTTTTATAGAAAAGTAATTGTGCCAAAGAGAATTAATATGTTAAAAAAAATAACTAAAAATATAGTTTGACACTCATTAAAAAAATATAATATTTCAAAGGAATTATTTTGGTATTTTATTATATAAACGTGTATATTTTTTTCTATTGTGCTATTTTTTTTTTTTTATGTCCAATAGAATTATTAATATTTTTATGTGCGCAAAAATTGCTAGTCTTATGTTTCATTTAAAAATTCTAAGTAAAATCAGATAATGTGCATATTATATGAAACTATAAATTTTATAAAAATAACAATTTAAAAAAATACTTTAATATGAAATTGAATGTAATATGTATTATTTTCTAAGTCTCTATGATAATTGTGAATAAAAACATTGTTATTACTAATTAAATAAGATTATAGTTATAATTATAAAATTGTTAATTTTAATGAAGATTATGACAATTATGAATCTACTAACTATATAAATTATGACAAAGAAAGTATAACAATTGCTATAATATTTACTCATTTTGACTATTTTTTTTTTGTTTTGTATAAAATGGTGTTATTACTATTATTATTATAATAAAACAAGTTTAAAAAATTAGTCTTTTTTTTTTTATAGATAAATAGATTTTACATGTAATTGTAATTTGATTCTAATTATAATATTGAGTTTTATAATTGTTTAAAATATTTTGAAATATATACGGTAACTTAAATATGAACAGTAGTTAATGTATTGTAATTATATATCATTATTCTCTCTCTCACTCTGTCCCTCTCTCTCTGTCTGTCTGTCTGTCTGTCTGTCTCTCTCTCTCTCTCTCTCTCTCTCTCTCTCTCTCTCTCTAATTCTCTTTCTCTATGTATATATATATGATTTTATATTTTTTATTCTTTGGATATTTTTTGCATTGAAAAACTTGCAGTAATAATTAACTGTATTTCAATGCATTAATATATATATATATATATATATATATATATATATATATATATATTTATGTTAATATTATATATGATTAATACTAGATTTCTTTAATGCGACTGTGTTTTATTGATTAGATTTATTGTGCCCTAAATAGGGAAATAAAATTGTTTAGATTTTAAAACATGTATATCTTAAAACATTACTTAAGACATTAAGGTAAAATAAGTGAAAATCAAAATGTATGCTCATTTAGTGATAAATAAAAGTTTTATAAATTACTTTATTAATGCTTAATTTATATTCTATTAATCTAAACAAACGTTCATTGAAATAAAATATAAATACTGGAAATATAAATTTTATTACAACTGCTGCATTAATAATATAATGGTTTCGATATTTTATTGCAAAGATTTCAATAAAATAATTATTAGTTGTAGAGAACAAAATTATATTTAAGTTTGTTGAATACATCGGAAAGAGTATTGTATTATGTGTCCGGGCGATCGAGCGAATTAAATTGTCTTAAGTTTCGGTATCGTAAAAATCATTACCTCTTATTACTTTTGATATGCAGAATTTATTTATGAATTTATAAATTTTTCTATGCGTAAATTTGTTTAATTAAGCGCAAGATAAGCAATAAACACATGAAACTAACAAATGCTATGTATACGACAAAGGAGCAAATAATTTGTTTGAGTGTTATGTTGGGAGAGTAAGATAACGAAGGTGATAGATAAACTTTACTAGAGCGCTTGTTAATTGATATGCGTATGACGCCGTCGTGGAACATCCAAGTTTGCACTTGCTCAGGGATCCTAAATGACGAAGTACTCAAGGAACTGGTGTAACGTAAATTACCAAGTCCCAAGAAGATTTCTCCTTGATAACGAACGGGAATTATCGCATACGCGCGGAAGCGTCCTGACACGTGGAATTACGCGCGAGTAGAGGGGGTAGTGAGGAGGAAAAGGGATACGTTGAATGCGAGCGATATCACAAACGCGGCCGAACCCCACTTTTATTAGCAATTAAAATTAAGATCTGAAATACGTTTTGTAAGAACCGGAGGTGTATACTTCAGCGATTGGTCGGCCAATGTGTAATTATCGTGTACATTTATGCAAACCTCGACGACTGCTCTTCTTTCTGGACTTTTCATCGATAACCGCTGACGCAGCGTAAAACTTTCTTATAGTTACAACTTGACCGCTTCTTTCTTCTACTTTTACAAGCACTTTTTTTTTTTATAAGCTCACTGGACTAACACTAAGGCTAATACTGATTCTTCAGCAGCAAGATATTTCGTCAAGAGATATTTTCATGTAAAATATTTTATAGAAATTGATCGTTTTATTTACGGATCATAGGGATTATTTGTATTATTGCAAATCCATAAGAATGAGTTCTCTCTCTCTCTCTCTCTCTCTCTCTCTCTCTCTCTATACCAGCACGCATTCTCGCATTATATCTCAATGCGCAATTAATCATTAAAAAGATTGTGTTAGATTTTATTGCATCTATTATAAAATTTGTTTTTCAAAAGCCCCCATTTCAGTACGATAACTAATCGTCTAATTATAGTTTCTCTGGAATAGAATTTGAAACGTTTTATTCTTATATTACATTAAGAAGAAAATTGTAGGCACAGTCTCGTTCAAGAATTACTTTTAACGAAATGGACAATCCTGTCTATTACTGATAAAGCACTTTTCGCCTTAAGTTGAAATATGTTATTTTCAATGTTCACAATGTAACAATATGTTGTTTCTTAACAAAAAAAAAAAAAAAAAAAAAAAAAAAAAATGTTGTCCAATTAAGCTTGAAAATAATTTAACGAAACATTTTTTTTTTTGTGTTTGTTTATATATTTTTTGTATATATAAACATATATATATATATATATATATATATTTTTTTTTTAAGTATTATACACTTATAATAAATTTATAAAAAAAAAAAAACATTAATACACATTGTGAATAAGACTACTGTGTTCTTGCAATAGTGATATAGTGTCTAGAATGAATGCAGGTTACGTTAAATGAAAAATGAAATTAATTTAATTAAATTACTTTGTAGCAGATTCAATGTCTTGAATATCGTGTGCATAATGTCAGCGAACGTATGGAAGGAGGGACAGAGAGCGAGAGAGAGAGAGATAGAGAGAGAGAGAGAGATAGAGAGAGAGTGAGAGGGGGGGAGGAGGGTGAAAAGTGTCTGTGAATCGATTAAAAGCCAACGAAAGACGTTGGGAAGGTGACTTAGGCCTTCCCATCGAAAATGTCCGTAACCACTGACACACGCGACAAGCAAAAAGCCATGTATAATTGAGCATCGCCAGTCGCTCGAAATATGACAGCGAAGCTTCTTGAACGGTATGCTCCAATTATCGTGAGAAGAGGAGAAACTACGAGGAAACGCATTTGTCTTGCGTTTATTGTTCAGGAATATGCACAAGGGATACGATAAGTAGGTAGTTGGTGCCTCCGGGTAACTTATTTCCTTATAGCTAATATCTGCTCGGCGAGTGTGCGGAAGCTCGTCTTGGTGTTTCGTTCTTTGAATTCTTGAAAAATTATATGCCTAACGTGTTGGTTAAATATTTGTACGGCTAGATTTAAAATATGGCATTTTCCTTAGTCTTTTTGCGATCCGAAAACTTGTCTGTAATGTCCATGAACAGTTCTCAATTAGATTCGATGTGCTTAGATTCAGTTGTATAGTGTAGCATTTTTTTTTTGTTTTTTTTTTTTTGTTTTTTTTTTTTGTTTTTTTGTTTTGTTTTTGTTTTGTTATTGGGATTAGTTATCGTGCAGATTAAGAGACAGATTACATTATGTAGTTTAAATTGTTTATTCATGTGTAGAAAGAAACTCGAAGAATTTTTAAAAAATTAGTGACTCTATTTGCGCAAATAGTGAAAGATAGAGTGTGAAATAATTAGAACGAGAATCTTTAGATATTTATAAAATTCCTAAAGACTATCGCATTAGAAATATAAAGTTATGTAAGATATACTTTGGAATATAATATTTTTTAACGAATAGTAAAAATCAAACATATAGTTAACAATATTAAAATTTGAAATTGGACACGGGACTCCAACATAAATGGCTGTGTAAAATAAAACATAATTCTACTTTTGTAATTTAATACTTTATTTACTTAAATTCAGGAATTTTTAATTATGTTTATATTTCATTCAGCAATAATAGTAAATATAGACTTATTATCAGTTAGAAAATAATATCTTTCTTACACAACACTTTCTATCTATTCTCTTGTATTCCAAAAATATTAATATCAATTTGATATTATATTATTTAAAATTTTTTAGTTACAGCACGATTTTGCGCAAATATTTTTGCAAATACTTTTAATATGGAATATGTATTTTGCACATTTAGATTTACATTATGATCATGTAAAATTAGTTAAGTGTATATATCTTTCTGGACAAACTATTTCTAACTAGACTTACTTAGTGATAGATACTTTGGTATACCATAAACCGAAAGTAAAAAGTAGAGAAGAGAAAGAAAGTGTAGATGAAGAAAGTGACAATTGGGAAACAATTCATGAGGATTCTTATGGCTAAATCTCGACAGCGCACATAGTACGTCGGCTTATCTATCCAGGCAAATACAAAGATGCGCACGCATACAGACTAATACGAGTCTCGCTAAGAATGTTTCGAAATTGTTGCACATGCAAGTTATCGTACGTGCACGCACGCACACACATACATACAGAGAGAAAGAGAGAGAGAGAGAGATCGAGACAGAGATTGGTGCATCGTTAGAGTTATGGTTTCGTAAAAGTGGTAGACGCATTTGCCTACTACTAAAATCTCGTAAAAGCTGAATGGAAGGATGCCAGAGGTCGTCGCGTCTATCTTCTTTTCACACTTCTCTTGTTCCCTCTTTCATTTTCTCTTACTTACTGGATTTTTTATACCCTTCACTCATCATCGAAAATTTATTCTTCGCTCATTCATCATGACTGCCATGCTCTCATTATGTATAACCGAGCTACTGAAGTTTAATATTTGAATCTAATGAATATGATTTTTTTTTTCTTTTTATAGGTGTGCTTTTTGTTCCTTTTTTATGCTTTGTTTTTGTTGTTGTTGTTGTTGTTTTGTTTCGTTCGTATTTTTTCTTCATTACTATCTATTCATCTTTAAATGTATTAAAACATTTAATAATCATAGAAAGAGTTTATTAACTACACTTGTAGCTAAATTGTAAATTTCAGATTCGTAAATTGATTTTTTTTTTGTAATCGCGGAGGTTCGGATATTGATCACAATGTATTGTTTCACTATCTATCTTCATTTATTTCTATTTACAAACATACATCTATATCTTTATCATTTTCTAAACAATCTCGTTCAAACATACATGCCACTTTTATAAACTGCATTTTTTCATTATTATTAATTCATTCTGTACTATGATATTTTTGGCAGAATATTTGTCAAAATTACCGTTAATTATATTTTTTAAATTTCCTTAAAGTGTTATAAACCTTATAATTATGTTATACGTTTTAATGATTCAGTATACATAACTTTTATAATTTTATTAGTGAAAGGCAAGATTTAAAATCAACAACAATTAATCTATTAAATACAATTTATTTATCCAGTGGTATAGGCGATCCTTTAATTTACTTTGTAATTCTGCATTCTGTTATTAGATTGCTATTAATTTAGAATATTTTCTTTTCTTTGCATATTTATTAAACATATCAAAGCTTTCATTAACTTTTATCGTTTTTGTTATAATTATATAAATAATTCTTAATGAATTCAAAGGGTTATATAAGATTATTATTTTTAATCAATCTGATAAGTGAAAATAACATTGTTTGCAAAAAATAATAGACGTGTCTTTTAAAAGTTTCATAGTAACAAAACTAAATATTATGCGAATAGCGTAAATACTTTGTTTTCAAATGTACACTTGATAACTTAATTTTTTAACTGATCTTTAAACTATAATTATGACATAACTAATAAATTTTTCTTAGATTTGAATTAATTAACATATTTGCTTTTACCTGCTCATAAAAAATGTACTCACGCAACGTAAATTTACGTATAACTTTTCCATAATTATAAACAAAGCTTGATAGCGGAATTTTTGAGATTTTATGGCATGTATTAGATAAATATTTTTTCTAATCTTGTTGTTGTACTTCGTAAGATATATAATTGGTCATGACTTATTATTATTGTAGGTCATAGGAAATTACTATCAAATAGTTATTACGGTGTAAATAGTTGTTATTAAAATGTTATAATTCGGATAACTCGATACTTCAGTTCGATTAATAATAGTTGAATAAAATTTCTATTAATTTTCTTTTTACGCTTTTTAGTTTAGATAGTAATAGTATCCGAAAGAGTATAGTAGGCGGATTGCATCGTGTACTATAGAAATTCGACAGAAGTATTATTAAATCAATGGTAATGTAATTTTTAATTAATAATATTATTGATTTGTATTTACAAGTCGGTATTAAAATATTAAATTATTTAAAAATTGTTTATCAGTTAATATTGATGTTGTCATAATGAATTTGAAATCTTCGTTCTATACGTAACAAATGCTTAAAATAAATTCATTAAGTTTTGGAAAAAATTTATTTCTCTTATTATTTCGTCGACATAAATGTACGACTCCACTTCGAGAGTAATTTGCGAGATTTATGTAAAATAAAAAATTCCTTTAATAAAAAATATCATAGACCGCGAATTTTTATCATATATCTCGCGGAATGAATTACATTAATGTATTTGCTTTTTTTTTCTCTTGTTGACGTTTGTCAATATTCATGCTAAATCAATTGGCCATCTAATGTAAGCCAATAATTTTTATTAGATACTTTATAATCATCGTTGCATTACATCATTTAACAATAATTGAACATATTGGCATTCCTAATCTCCAATTTGACTAAACGAGTTAAATGAAATTATCTCGTAAGTAATATTAATTATAAATGCTTATATCGTAAGGGAAAAAGATTATACAAAGAAATTGTATATTTCTTCTTTGCTTTTCATTTAACATTGCCATAACAGCAATATAGTAAATCGATAAATTATTTAAACTATTTCAATACTGTATCATATCACAAAGTACAGTTGGGAAAAAGTTATTATTAAATCGAAGTAACATATCGTATATGATAATCAGGCGTTCTTCGGGTTAATCGATTATGTCTATTAGACAAGTGGAGCTATCCATGGCAGATCACCACTACTAAGTTACAGCAGATTTTTACATCATTCAGATCATTGTGGTAATTATAGAGCAGTATATGCTATTACTGATTGATGATGTGAAAATTACCAGTAACGCGCTACTTTAGGATAGGAATATATATAAATGCTTCGAGACAGTTTAAGGATAAAAATGTAATTACAGTAATATCGATAAATTTAGTGGAGCATTACAAAATAGCTTTCGACTTATTTATATAAAAAATTTAGCACTTTATACAGTATATTTGCCAATGTTATATAAGCAATTTAAGTGAAAGATTTTTAAGAGAAAGAAGAAAAAAGAAGAAAAAAGTTAAAGATACAATTTGTTTCATCTTTAATATTTTATAATACGTACAAAGATAATTACTGTATTCTCATTTTTACACGCGAAACGGTTTACTGTTACTTCAAATTGACCATAATAAAGTTGATTTTTCACTCTACTCTTATTTTACAAAAAGTTTTGCTCATAATTCGAGCGATAAAAAAAATCTCATGATAATTGAATTATTATCAAGTAATGTTATCGATAAGGAATTTTTAATTACAATATATATATATATATATATATATATATATATGTAAAATGTTCGCGTAAATTCGCGGTCGTGCCAGGGCAAACAGCATCCAATGAATTCGTGAATTGGCATTAAGTGGGCCACTTGTATAATTAGAAAATTGAAATTTCGCTCCTCTTTTTGCCTTACCCCTTCTCATTCGATATTTAAGCATAGCTGAGCAAGTCGAGCTTGGCAAAACAAAATTCCAGCACAGCTCATTAATGTCATTATAAAACAATCGAAACAATATGGCCATTAAGTCGACCTTTTTATTTTCGCCCATCGAAACTTCTCTCATTCACTTTTCCTATATTCTATTGGTTTTGCCTTTGTTCAAAACTGCCACACTCCGACACCCGCGCGCACTTTAGTTCGCCCGTCTCACCTCCATCCCTCCCCCGATTCTGCGTTCCCATTTTTTCATTCTTTTCTCTCGCTTTCTCGCAGTGCGCCCAGTCGCAGAGCGACTAAGGTCGTCGTACTTGGGGACTTTTCGCGCACGTTTCCGTGGACGAAATGAACGGCGGGGCGGAGGGGAGGGAGCGCTTAAGCGACATGTCCGCACACCTACGGGAGTGCGCGCGTCGTTAGTCGACGGCCTTAACGACGCAGTTGCCTCTTCGTCCGACTCCCCCACCCACGCTCTCGCGAGGGACAAAACGAACGGGATAGAGACAGAGAGACAAAATGCGTGGCCAGGAGAGCGGCGGTACGCAAGTATGGGGAAATGCAGGCGGCCGCCAACTACGGGCCAAAAGTCAACGCCGTGAATTATGAGATGCGGTTGTAAATCGGCGCGGGAGTTTGACGCTGCCGCGACATGAATATGACGGAATGACTAATAAGGTTCGCATTAAAAAAGATCCTTAAATCTTGCTAGGCACTTTGGAGAATATCTCGAGTATAAATAGTTAAGCATTTTTGCCTTTACTGTGCATTTATTTCCTTTCCTGCACCTTTCGCAGTCTATAAACTTCCTCTTTCCTCTTCTTCTCGTACTTTCCTCAAGGACTTTGGAGGGATTTAAGTTGAGCGCATTCATTAGTTAAAATGCTTTTTACAAGAATTTTTACACTGGGCGGAAAATATATTTTCATACTTAATCAAGGCAATGGATATACGGGAAATACGAGCTCTTATAAGAGAGATTTGCAAATTTTTGCAAATTTTAGCTTATCGTTCCACTTCATTGGCCTTAGCGTATTATGAGAAATAAATACGGAAAGGTTTGTCTAGAAAGCTCGACTGTAATGTGACTCTGACTCGACTGTGACGAGCTTGACTGGATTATTAACTTGTAATATACGACAAAATGACCGCAGTTCGAAATAACCATTACACATCTCGTTAAAAAAAGCATAAGAAAAAGACAGAAAGAAAAAAAAAAGAAAAAGAAAAAGAAAGAAAGAATAAAGTCATGATTGTAAGGAATTTTTTTTCGACTCTTCGACATTATTGTAATACAATTAATATTCAAATTTTTGACTGCTTGAAATAATAATTTAGAAAGACTTTCGCATTTTATGGAAAGAATTTACTCATTGTAATTGTATTTTGACTCGCTCGAAGCGTATTTATAGAAAAACGGGAAGATTAATTATATAATGCAATTATATCGATCGGGAGAACTTGAAAGCTAATCGTTTTTACATCCAAACCATTTATATCCTCTTTATTAATTATTAATTATAAAAACTTATTCTCTGCGTGTACCTATTTTCGCCCAATAATGTGTCAATAGCGTCGGATCAATGATATTTTATCATCGAGGCTAATGTATTTTTGGCCAAGGCGCCACTAATAAACAAAAGCTCTACTTAAGGATTAATTGTCAAATTGTCTGAAATTTTTAATGCAAATTTAAATAATAAAAGTTCTCGTTTGAATATTGTATAGACGGATAGATGCTTCGTTGTATATTTTATAATTCTCGATTAAACCGCATTTAATCGGGAGGCCCAAAGTGAGAGAATTTAGGGTGAAGATAATCCTGATGACGGGATCAAATGTCTGGAAAGGCCCACAAAAAACCAATCGTTTAATGAAAGAAGTTTATTTTTACGAAGCCGACGGATAGATTTAAAAGTTGCGACAGTCGGCAACTTTTGCCTACAATTCTCAAAGCAAACTTATAATGCCCTTTTGAAGGCCATTCCAAGCGTTAGTCTAACAGACTAATACCTTTCTAACTTTAGCCGCGAGCCTTTCTTAAACCGCCAAAGTTGGTTACACTGCCAGTAATAAAAGCTTCTTTCTGTCGGCTAAGGACACGCAAAAGGCAAAAAAGAAAAAGGAAGAAGAAGAGAAGAACAAAAAAAAAAGGATGGAGAAAGGTGGCATCCTATAAAGCGCGTGATGAAATAGGGGAGAAAATGGCCAGATAAATGACAGGGGCGTCGCAAAGACGGCGGACGTGCGTTTAAGAAAAAATTGCGTTCGGGTTGGAAAAGCCACAAATTTTAAATGGATAAAATTGCACCCAGGACACCGCGAATTGGTGGATGAGTGAATGAAAAAGTCCGATTCGAGCCGGTAAGAGTAAAATAACCGTGGAGGTCAGGATTTTTCATGGCGGTGAGTGCCAGCGAATCGATTTTAATCTCGACGAGGGATAAAAAGCGGGACAGAGCGGCGGGGGCGGCGAGGGACGCAAGGGGTGAACGAGCAAAAACAGAAGAAGCCCTGAAGATACACGCGATGATTTTGCATAGCCGAGGATAAAAGTAACGATTTTTGAAAGAGCGTATCTGCAGGCACGTATGGCCCGATAAAGACTCGAACACGGCAATCCACGACTCGCTCTTTTATTTGCCTCTGCCCTTACCCATTGCCCCGCGCCCTTTATCGCTCTCTGAAGTTTTAATTGGAAAATCATAACAGGTATAGGTAGGTGCGCTCAGTGGGTGGAATAACTTTGGGTGATCGTGGGGAGATGCAATCGGTTGGAACGGCGGGCCACCAATGAAGCGACGCAATGTGCGTCGCAATGCGATGACCGCGTGATTGGCGCTTCAATTGAATGTGAAAATGAAGTCTTTAACTTTCTTTCTCTTTTTTGAAAATTTATAAAAAAAAAAAAAAACAAACAAACAAAAAAGAAAAAATGGAGTGAGAGAGAGAGAGAGAGACAGACGGAGTACGCGCGTGCGCGAAGGACAGAGAGAAAAGGGAAAACGAAGTAAAATCACAACGGAAATAATGATAAAAAAAAAAAATAAAAAAATAAACGTAACATAAAAAATCAATGTCGAATCGTGCGAGGACGGGAGAGAGAGAGAGAGAGAGAGAGAGAGAGAGAGAGAGAGATTTTTCGTATCATTGTTAAATCGCATGCGGATGAAGGAGTTTCTGATTACAATTTCCACAACGCAACGTTTCGACTCCAATGTGAATATCAATAATGACTACGATATTTTCTCTAGAGGCTATTATTTTCGTATAGGCATTTGTTATGAATGACGAAAAGTTTATACACAATATTTTTTCATTGCATCTAAATATTATTCCCATGTGCTTTGGTAATTAAATATAAAAAGGACATTTATTTATTCTACATTAATGATACTTTAATAAATATTTTGAATACTAGTATTTCATAGAGTAAGTTATTCTTATTATTGTTATATATTATTATTAATTATTATTATTAATTATTATTAATTATTATTAATTATTAATAATAATAATAATAATAATAATAATAATTATTATTATTATTATTATTATTATTATTATTATCAAAATTTATGGAAAGACAATATTTCGTGTATTAATATATCTTAAATATCGATCGAATTTATTTAACATAATTTAGCGGAGACATTGCAACGAGTTTTATTTCTAGCTGATGCAATCTATAGATTATTTAATCACGCTTATCATATGCCAAATTATGTTAATTGTTCTTAGATTTTCCATTATTGTTAATTAAATTATCTGCTCCTTTATACTCATCTGTATGTATTGTGTACGCGCGCGCACGTGTCTCTCTCTCTCTCTCTCTCTCTCTCTCTCTCTCTCTGTGTTGTATACTGATATGAGATTGGAAGAGCTGTTATGAATATATAAATAAGTAATTCAGGTTAAGCTTAGATACAATGAATATATGTTGCTAAATCCAAGTCATCTAGAAAATCAACATACGTTTGAATTTCTGTTGAGTGTTACATCGTTCCGGTATTGCACAGTGTTTAATCTCTTTTCGAATCTTTATGGCGAAACAAGTTGGCAAGGATCACGGATAAATGGAAAATAAAAATATTAACGCGGTAAAGCGCGATTTTTATAGTTTCTTTTTTTCTCTCTTCTTTTTTCTCTTTCTTTTAGAGTAGATACATTTAGAGAAGCTATAAATGATGCAGATACATGCAGAGTCTTGTTATAATAACAATATATGAAACGATACAGTCCGGAGATTGAAAGATAGTGTCAGATAAATGTGTTTTCTTGCAGAGAACCAATCAGCGCAACTTTTACAGCAAATATATTAGTTTGAAATTTAAATTTGAAAACTAAATCGTTAGAGAAATTAAGATCATCGATATCGAATTATCACTAATTATTGAACATGTCTTTTACGTTAATTTCGAACGTTTGCTCAATGTAATTACACGATTTACATAGCTATTTATAGCGTTTAAAATAATTTTAATAAAAGAATGAGAATGCAACGTTTCTCAACAACTCGAGATCTTCGTAAAACGGAGAAAATCTAATGAAATTTATTTAATGATAGTTACGGTATATTACCGTAGATTGATATATGATGGATTAAAACCAGATGACGTGCCTATCGCCTAGCATCTTCAATTTTAATATTGGAATATTAATACGCCATAAGATTTATGGAACACTGTAAAGAAATTTTATGTATAAATGTATATTGACATATTTGTTTAGAGCATTTCATTTTCAGCGAATGGGAAAAATCGGAATTAGAATTAAACTTTTTTTTAAAATTTTTTTTTTAAATTTTAATTTTTTTTAGAAGGTATGAAGTCAAAAGCGAGATGAAAAATAAGCATTCGAATATAATTTTAAAAAGCCTCACTAAAATATTTAGAATAACGAATGAATTTCAATATAACGATCTGATAATAAAGAATACGAATAAAGGTTTTTGGAAAATATTGTACAGTTAAAGAATTTATTATTATTTCACGACTGACTTATTGAAGTTTCTGATGTCACTAAATTGCATAGTTTGAGTGGTTAATTGAATTTATAGAGCAACGATATTTCCAAAGGTCCTGTTCGATGAAAGATGTACATTTCTAAAAATTGCAGTAGATAAACAAATAGAATTGAAAAATTACTATTTTCGCAATATAAGTGTCGTGAATAATAGGAATTGGGTAATTTAATCAATTTTTCAAGGACATAGAGGATATAGCGTTTCTATCAATATTTAAAAACTTACTTAGTTCGTCTCTCAATATTATACCAAATACTAGTATAATGGATTTTAATAAGATTTAATAAGATGCTAAAGTATGTGTATATGTGTGGAAGTGTAAATTGAAATGAGGATTGAAGTAGGTATAAATAGGGTAGATTTAAAAGAATGTTTGTATTAGCGAAGATTTTTGTTGAAGTTGATGTAATAAGCGAACATTGTCATTCTTGTACTATCGATATACAATAAGCAACAATCAGTAATATATATATATATATATATATATATATATAAGGAGTCAGTTGGTAATACAAAAAAAAAAAAATATATATATATATATATAGCGAGAGAGTGAGATCAAGACAGAGAGATTCTCTATAGATAGTAAAGAAAAAATAAAGAAAAAATTATAATGTAAAAAGCTTTCCCATTCTTATTTGCAAGAAAGAATTTTCTTATGTATATCTCATAAAAAAGGAAAAATTTCTCGTATACTTGTATCATTCTCACGTTCCACTAGCATTGATAAATTTAAAAGCTCAATAATTGCGCTCGGTGATTTCGTTGAATATTATATTTCTCTGTAATAAGTACACGTTAAGAAGATAAATATAAAGATTTAAAGTTGCACCATCGATTAGTAGCCTCGATTACGTATTTTTATTTCTCTCCGAGTACTTCACAATGCGGCATATCTCAATTTCGCAGTGCAATGTATAAATACAACGATAAAAGCAGCGCCTAAAGATCGAAAACACGCATCTCACACTCGAGGTAAAGAGGAGGAAAAGAGAAATAAAAATAGTGCCCAAGAAAAAAAAAAAAAAAAAAGAAAAAAAAGAAAAAAAAAAACCAATGGCAAAAAACAACAAAAGGATGAAAAAAACACACAAAGGCAAGAGAAGCCAAGTGCTATATTACGGCCGCGTGAAGAATGCGAAATAATTGTTTTCCGGCTCTCTGACGTCGCGAGCGGCGATCGTTTTCTAACAGCCGAGCTACTACGACGAGTCGCACTCGTGCCAGGATCCGCGCTTTCCGCGATTTGACGCCTAACAACCATTAAATACGTACGTGCGTATGTGCGTAAGAGTCGCGCGCGCGCCGTACTCGAGCGCCTGCAACGGAGATACATAAAGAGAGAGAGAGGAGGCGCCCGTGCGCGACCTTCGTGAAACGTCAAACGTCTGTATGTTGCGCTTTCAGTGCCGTAGCGACGAGAAGTAGTAGTACGAGTGCGAGCGAGGGGCTCGAGACGCTTCGTGTCGCCTGTCTGTTCCGCATTCGGCGTGGAAAATAGTTTGATTTGATTTTCGTGGCGAAGGTTAGTGTCGCGGCCTTTCCGTTACTGCGTTATATTTAATGGTAAGAGAGCCTCGGGCCGCCGCCTCGCACGCGCCTCGAGATTGACGCGTACCGAGGCCAGATTTGCAACTTGGTCGTTATTAAGCCGGGGCCGACTTTGCCGAATTGTCGAGCGTATCTTGCGTTATATCGTAGACATTGGCGCGACATAGCGCTAATCGTCTCTTATTCAAGTGCCGATTATCGAGGTTGCAAAGACGTCAGGGCCCAATGGGTCCTGTCCATTTCTACTATCAATAGTCGCACGTGCGTTGGGGGGAATCGTTACGGAATCATTTGCATTCGAGCATCGCCGTAGAGTACAAACGTCGCGAATAATGTCGACCGATGAAAACGATCGATAAGCCGCCGTATGATTTTCCGAATGGTCCGTATTTAAATTCCTTTCTATTCATAAAATTCATAAAACATGATTACAACGATCGATTAAAATTACTCAGAATACTCCCTCAAGTTTTTACGCTCGATCATCTCGACGTATCTTAGTTCGCAAGCGGTGACGTCCATGAAAAATAAGTTTCAGTTCGATGGTAATGAAACTAGGATGGACGATAATATGGGCACACCTCTACATCAAAGCCACCAAGTTGCATTTAAAGTCTTACCACCAAAGTATTGAGCCGACGGTGAAATTCGCAAATCTACATCCCTACTTTCTTTATACCTTTGAATGTTTCTTCGACTTATTCATTACGTAGCGTATGAATTACTCGCCAACGCGTTGCTTAAACAATTTTTCTTATTAATTCGAAAGTCCCCAGTGGCGATATTTGAAATAAGAAAGCGATGATGCACTGAATCACCGAATTAACCCTCGTGGAGTAGCTTTTTGAGTTATAATTAAGCCGTCGTAACAGCGTCTAAATAAAAATGTAGTGACTCGATGCGCGTTGATCGAGGGGAAAAAAAAAAAAAAAAAAAAAAAAAATATATATATATAAAAAAACATTGGCATCAAACATCTCACTTGCAGCGAGATTTTGCGCTTTATTTCGAGCATTTACCCAAGTGCATAACGGACGCATTAAAACAAAGGTATTGCGCGAGATCAAAGTGCTCGGCAGTATCATCGCCAAATTAATCCTCGAATAATCGCCTTGATTTTGCAGGGACACTGTTTGCAACAAAAAAATTGGGACGAGAGAGAGAGAGAGAGTGAGAGAGAGAGAGAGAGAGAGAGAGTGAGAGAGAAGAGGCGGCAAAAAGTCGGCACTCGGCAATAGGCGCGCAAATGAAAAAGAAAGAGACATCACGCAGGTACGTTTTTACGTACACGCAAGCCTCTCGGCATGCTAATACGGGGAACGAAGAAGCCCGTCGCCGCTG
>NW_011948435.1:387458-393888 GCF_000503995.2 Ceratosolen solmsi marchali
AGAAGGGCGGACGCGGCGGGGGAAGTGAAATTTCGCGCGTTGAAAAAAAGGCAGCCTCGTAACGCGTGAGCTGGCGAGTGAAAAAGCACCGAGAGAGTGCAGGACGAGGAGTGCTGGAGACCGGATGGAATACCGGGGTCCATTACCAATGTCACCCTCTCAGCCCTCAACATCCCCCACCCATCGTTAACGCTACGAACGCTTCGATGTGTCCATCGAATTATGCGTTCGCCTTAAACACCTTGACTGGATCTGCGCCTGAAGAAAAATTTAGAGCCACGTGGATTTTCTTAATATTGTTTTCCTTTTTATAATTAGTGTTTTGCGTAAGTTGTATTAGTCAACTTTTGAGCCTGTTGTTTCTAATGACTTTGGGCGAGTCGATGTTGCTTTGAATGATTTTTCTGGTCAACGTCACCTATACTTCTCGGCTTTATTAGCACTGACTAATTAAATAAGCATTTCTTTAATCTACATCTTAGCGTCACCCAGCACTGACTTAATGTCTATTCTATTTACATTACTGACATTAGAAGGCCCTCAAATATGTCCAAACGTGTTTTTTTTTTCTTTCCATGCATCTCTTCCTAGATTCGAATGCAATTGTGAAAAGTTGTTGGGTAGCAGCTGTCAAGTTGTATTTTACCTTTAACTTATACTCATTTACTAAGCTCTCATTTTTTTTTGTGTTTTTTTTTTTTTTCGTTTTTGTTTTTGTTCACTTTCGTTACAGGCCGACGTATCGATATAAATAAAACTGAAAGTATTGACTGCAAACGTTCTGTATAGCGCATGTGACCGATATATTATTATTTCCATTCGATGGCACTTTAACGCGATTATAAGCGGACATATATCATTTATGAGAAAACGCTTTATTGTTGTAATATTTTTACGATTTTTGTGACGCACACACACGCAGGCATACGCACAATTATCGATATAATCATGCCTTTGTATAAATAACTGCGGCATCATTATATTGGTAGTTAATTTGAGTTCTCGTATTATGTCGACTTGGACATAAAAATGACAAAACACTAACCGTGGAATAAAGCAGAATATTGCTAATTTTCCGATACGATGTAAATGGTAATGACCAATGTAATAGTGGAGTAGGTCATAAATTAAATTATCCGATGCATTAGTTTTCACGGGTGCGTAGATCGTAAAAAATTCTTTCACAAAGCATAGCGCATACGTATATAAGATACATAAAATAATATCTCACCTGTAATCTTCTCAAAACCATACACTCGACGAGAGTAAGCCGAAGAAAAGCTCCAAGAATCACTTCGTTGACGTCCAAACTTCTCATCCTCGGATCTTAAAAAATGACAATTCAATGCAGAAATCAACACTTGGTCTTAATTTCGGATAAATAAGAGGATAAATAAGAGGATAATTTGTTGTAAATTATTTATTGCTATCGAGCGAGCAATAAAGTTTACAAAAATTTGAATAGAAAGAAGAAGTGAGTGAGTGATTGTAATGATTGGGCAAGGACTTAATAGACGGCAGCTTACACTTGAAAAGTGGTAAGAACTGAGAAGGAAAGGACAAGCGAGGAGCAGAAAATTTCAAAACTATCCAGAGATTTTTGGCTCATCGCTCCTCGACACTCCGCGAAAATACAAACCGTTGCCGTAGTCGCGCGTGCGTATGCATATTATTACACATCTATGCGCTCGAATATATTACGCTCGCTACGCGGGCGCACACGCAAACACGCACGCGGGGCTAGAGTCACCCATGCTTAAGTAGGTGAGAACGCATGCACGCAGGTATGTACATGTGCGCGAGTGTGTAAAGGCGCGCATGCAAATACGTACGGAGGGACTCGGGCGCGCGGGCATACGGATATCTATATATATCTATATATATAGACTCACGGGCATACGTAAGTGCGCGCACACGCGCGTTCCGCATGCACGTACGTACACGTGTGCGAGCGTTGGTGCGCGCCGTGTATGCGCGCGTGCACGCGGGGAAAACGGAATTGCGTGCATTGCGTCGGCTGCCAAAACGCGCGAACGCGCGTGGACAAGGTCACACGAGCTTTAGCGAATTCGTATTTACGAGTCCCGTTCTCTCTCCCACGCTCGGATATATCTTTTTACTTTTATGCGCCACTCAAAATTGCTTTATTGATCGTGGCACTTGATTTGCCAAAAAAAAAAAAAAAAAAAAAAAAAAAAAAAAAAAATACAATGAAACCTCTATTTGTTATTGTCTTCCATTAATTTATTTATTTATATTTGTTTTTGTTGTTATTGTAGTAGTAGTAGTAGTAGTAGTAGTAGTAGTAGTAGTATAGTTATTGTTGTTGTTGTTGTTGTCGTTGTTGTTGTTGTTGTTGCTGCTGCTGTTTTTATATAACGGTCGAAATACTCTTCGCGGATAAAAATTTTTTGTTTATTTCCGTTTTTGCATTCTTGCAAATGGGCGACGATAAATTGGATTCGAAACTCTGTGCGCGCATAAAGTTTTTCATGAAATTGCTCCAATGTTATGTAATGCTAATCAATGATAATTGATTAAACATCGATCCTTTCTCTCTGTTTATAGCAAGAGAGCAAGCGCAAGCTCCATCCTTTCTTAAGCTAAAATACTTATTTACTTATTAATAAAAAAAAAAAAAAAAAAAAAAAAAAAAAAAAAAAAAAAAAGCAGACACGGTAATTTCTCTCAATTATATTTTACAACGACTTGACATAAAATTAGTCGGTTTTATCAAGCGTAATAAAAGACAAAATCTTCTTACATTACACTCGATTCTATACATACGAAAGACCTTTTTTCATTATTAAAAAAATTATTTTTCAATAAACAAAATATTTATATATATATATATATATATATATATATATATATAATTACGGCTTTACATATGAAATTCCTATTGTGAAATGTTAACGTTACTAATCCATTATTGCCCGTGCCGCAAGTTCGCGGTACAATGAAATCTTTGATAATACTCTCGTTGAAAATCAACAAAACTTATTTAACATTGTGCATGTGACAATTATTTGTTGGTAGTAGGCAACGAATACAAGCAATATTAATTATGAAAGCGGTATTAAAGAGTAAAAGTCAAGGGTGAGTTTAGCATGAAAAACACATAGAACTATAATATACTTTCTATAATAGCAATAATTATCGTTCACTTTGTTCAAGTAGTTTCTTAATATTATGCCACGTTAGTTATCTTATTAATCATTTTCCTCCTACAAATAAGCAAATGTAATGAAACAATATATCGACTACAATCTTAAACACGAGCGATTATTGCCTAATGCCATTTGGCACACGCATTTCCGATAGAAAAGAAAATGAAAGTAATAAACGCACCAAAGTAAACGCGCACTACGTCCTTGTCGAAAATAAAATATTGCCAGCTGTTTGCAAACGCTATTATTCCTCGTTATATTAAAACACACGTATTTTTTATTAAAATTATGCTTTATGCATAACGAAAAGGTCTATTTGAAATTATATAACCGTAACCGTGGATACTCGCTAAGATCAATTAATTCGTTGGCACTTATTTACTTTAGGAGGCAACTTATTTGTCCAATTTTACATAAAATCGTGCACTCGTAGCGTTGATTTTAATAAACGAGCAGACTTATCAATAATAGCGCAGCGGTCTTAAATATAATTTGTATGAAATGGGCTATCCGAGTCGAATCGTTATTAGAATGGGAGCGCAGCTAACGGTGAAAAGTGTGCATCTTGCAGCAGCGGCATCATCAGAACCAGCACCAGCACCAGCACCAGCAGCACCAGCAGCAACAGTGGTACCGCGAGGCAAAACAGACGGCAATTTGGGTGCAAAAACAAAAAAGAAAAAAAAATGCGACTAGACGTGTGAAAATATGCAAGGCCAGCTTTAGCATTAAACAGACAAGAAATATTTATCGAATCGACATGATTAGGTACGAACGTGGATTCATGAACAAGTATCGCGTACTATCACAGCGACTTTTGGCAAAATTAATGTCGCCTATCACAATTCTGCACAACACATTGCATTTGGGACGAGGCACAGCGCGCGCATATTCGATCGCAACGCGCGACAAGTAAATAGATTCGGGATCGGCGAATCGCGAAAACTTGGCACAATGCGAACGCGTATACACGAGCTCCATCCGCATCCTCATTCTTAACCTCATCATTATAATCCTCCTCCAGCTCCACCACCGCCTCCTCCGCACTTGGCCTTCACGTGCTCGCTTTGAAAGCTACGACGATGGCACTCACCGGCCACGAAGAATCCCGGGGGCTGCAACCACTCCACACCCAGTCCTTTCCAACTCTCTCTCTCTCTCTCTCTCTGTCTCTCTCTCTCTCTCTCTCTCTCGATATATATATATATATATATATATATATCGTTCGCACTGTCGCGGCTTATGCACTGGGAAATCGACCTCGGTACACTCTTAGCATCCGTGTCACTAACGCTTAAAGCGCTCGTCTTCACCTTCTGTACAACTGCTCCTGCGGTGCCTCGCTCCCCGCGTACACTTGGACGAGAATGACATTGTCGATATTCACGAACGCGTCCTTTAAAAATAGCGCCGCACTCCCGTCCAAGCCTCTATCTCCCTCTCCCTTTCCATCATTATTCATTCTCTCGTCCGCTCGGGCGTGCACGCATGCACGCGCCTCGTCTTACCCTCTCTCGCTCACTCGCTCTCACTCACTCACTCACTCACTCACTCACTCACTCACTCACTCACTCACTCTCTTCCTATCTTTATCTTTCAATCAGCCGACGACGAAAAAGCACTACGCGCTTCCTGCGCCGTTTCTCGCTCGCGCGCTCGACACTGGCGACGTTAGCGCGGGAATTGGGAGGGACGGCGAGGAGAAATCGAGCTTGCGATCGGAGCGACGAGGAGCACGGGCTTAACCAGGGCTAAGGAAGTGCGGGATACCAACTGGCCAGGGATGCATCTGGGTCTCGAGCCTATCGATATTAATTACCTTGCTACATGTAAAGCGAATGGTTTAGGAGAGCCCGGCTGTAATCGAGAAATGAAAAAAACGTGTCGTAGGCTACGTTGGAGAGAAGAGCGGCGGGGGGTGCGTTAGAAAGGCTCGCCTCGAACCGGCCCACAGTGACGTCGCCGGCCTACTGTCGAGGAGCTGTTCGGGCGCTCGCCTCCTCGGCCCCGCGGTCAACTAACCTACCGTGCGCGGCCGAACTTTACCGAGCGGGCGAATCAATCGGCTCGGCGCGCGGCGGCTCAGCGGCGGCAGCGGCGGCAGCGACGGCAGCGACGGCAGCGACGGCAGCGGCGGTGGTGGCGGTGGCGGCGGTGGCAGTGGCGGCGGCAGCGGCGGCAAGGCGCGCGCGCCGCCGTCACCGTCACCGCCACCGCCTCCCTCCTTTCCGCCCAACCAACCATCCAATCAACCACCCACTCATATCCAACCACCCATCCAATCACCCATCCACCACCTTCGTCGCCTCGTCCACTACCCTCGTCTCCATCGTCAGCGCCACCGGCACCGCCACCGCCACCACCACCACCACCACCACCACCACCACCACCACCACCACCACCACCACCACCACCACCACCACCATCACCACCGCCACAGCCACCGTCACCTGAACCATCCTCGTCAACGTCGTCGTTCTTCCATAACACGCTTTCAACCCTATGGCCCATAATCGGCGCGATCGCGGAGAGGCCGCTTCCTGAGGATGCGCGTTTGTGCGTTTAGTGCCCGGGTCCGGGTGCTCGATTCGAAGAGCTTCAGTCGTCTTTCACGAGAATCGCGTTGCAAAAATCGAGTTATACATTTTAGCACTTTTTATTGGCGCACATTCGCACTCGCTAATTCCTTACATTATTGCTCGATTTAATGCTGGGAATACGTGCGCGCTTGGCTTCGAGCGGCTTTTCGAATTTTGTATAATTGGCGCGCGGATATTGCACGCAAGTTCGAGTTCGTAGCCGAAGAGCGGGATTTTTCGCTCCCTCGACTGGCAATTATTCGGGAAATAGTTTGCTGATAAGATACTCATCGTGGCGCGAATAAGCTCTTAACTACGAAAAAATTGCAAATTCTATTTTCATTATTGGCAATTGGATTGGCTGGAGTTGGCGCGCGGCTACGAGCTAGAGTTTGCTTGCACCGGTGCGGCACAAATTAGGCGGCGAAACAATTCGAGTAGCCGAAAACGAAGAGGCGAGTGAGATAATAAGGAAGACAAGGATTGAAAAGATTGAAGGTCTATTAACGAAATGAGGTTGGCAGCACCCGCGCGGCTAGTGCACGGAGGGAGGCGCGTTTTCTCAAATGAAAACTCAACGACACCTCGACGTAGCTCGCGAGAGTAGTATTAGTCGTGGAGTGGTAAAGAGACAGAGAGAGAGAGAGAGAGAGAGAGAGAGAGAGAGAGAGAGAGAGAGAG
>NW_011948435.1:393913-399226 GCF_000503995.2 Ceratosolen solmsi marchali
TAAGCGAATGAGCAAGAGAGTGAGCGAGAGAGGGAGCGCGAGGAAGCGTCGCGACGCAGGACAAAGACGGAGTAAATTCGGAAAGGTCGTGGCGACGCGCTGGCGGGGAGGGATAAAGGGAGAGTCGGAGGGAGCGTGCGCGAAGCGAGGAAAACCTCGGGCGAGACCGAGACGAGACGATGGAGTTTCTTCTCCCTCCTTCTTAACCTCCTCCTTCTCCGACACCTCCTCCTCCTCCGCCGCCACCTCCTCCTCATCTACCTCCTCCTCCGCCATTGCCTCCTCCGCCTCCACCGTGCCCACTCGTACCCCTTTCCACCCGTCTCGTTCCACGTTCACCCACTCAAGCGCGCGTGTAGCCTCTGTATATGCGCAGTACACACGCGGCAATGGTCGCTCGTCGGTAAGGTAGGGGGTGCCAGGGGAGGATGGAGGTTGAGCGCGCGGTAGAAGCAGGAGGTGGTGTGGGATGAGGGCTATGACGGTGGGTGCTGCGAGGGAGGGGCGGCCACACGGACGTGCGAAGCGTGAGAATGCGCGAGCGAGAGAGATGGAGAGAGAGAGAGAGAGAGAGAGAGAGAGAGAGAGAGAGAGAGAGAGAGGTGGCCGGTGGACCGGAAAAAAGTGCGACGCAGGGGCAGTGGGCGCGGAGCGGTCGGGGGGCACAGGGGGGCGGCGGCGGAAGAGACCGAGTCCGTGATTTGAAAATGTGCGCGTGTTTGAGAAAAAGGGCTTTCCGCGTACAGGGGGGATGGGGAAATTACTTTTGCACTTTGCCCCGGACGGCGAGTATGATTAGTAGACGATACGCATGCCCCCTCCTCCTTTTTCTCAGCCGCTCCAAATTTCGTACGAGCAGCGCGACTAAGCTCGTGGCAGCGACGGAGGAGGGCCAGCTTGCGTGGGAGGGGCAGGACTCGAGCGTCCCTTACTGAAATTAATCTAATCGCCCGGCATTGCATAACGAGCGACATACTCTACTCCTCGTACTCGTTACGCGTGCCTTCCAGCCGATAAAACAATAATGCACATCTCGTCGCGAGCGAGTTCGTATCGCTCGTACGTACGATACGCGCCTGATCCATATCATCGGCGCGCTTCCTCGTCCTCGTTTTCGCATCACTCCGAGGATCCGGGTGATCCCTTTCCCGACCTGACCCGATAGCGACGCACGAGGCTGTACGCTCGTCTTAGCGCGGCCGAGCTAAAAATAAGAGAAATGCCTTCGAAAAGCGATTCCTTGCTGCCAATCTACAATGAAGTCGATAAGGCTCTTGTTATAAGTTCCGCGGCGTGACTCCCAGTATGCGGAGGCGCTATATATACAGCGCAGAAAGAAAAAGAAGAACGCAGAAAAGCAACGGCCGCTAGCCAACGTACGTAAATATTGCGCACGAGCGTGCGCATACGCACACTGCTCCGTCGTGGCGATACGTGTGGAGCGCGCATAAATTTTGCACTCGCGCTCGCGCGTTTTTCCAACGCCTCTCTCTCTCTCTCTCTCTCTCTCTCTCTCTCTCTCTCTCTCTCTCCTCGCCCTATACTCCAATACCCCCTCCCTGCCTCCCTCGTTCCCACCACCGCCCCGCCCAACGCTTCCCTCGAAAATACGTACATTTGCGTATCCGCATCAGTGACATAATACCACGTGCTCGTCACACATTAGCCGACGTGAGCTCGCGTTGCGCGCACACACGCACGTTTCATCATTGGCCAGTGTTGGTAGCTACCGTGTCATCTATCTACATGCACTGGCCAACACAAGCTTAGAGTAAGCAAGCGAGCCTGTCGTTACAGGCAACGTGACGCGGACGCGCAGCCACACTAATATCATCAACGACGTTGATTCGCAAATTTAGAAATCCATAGTCCGAAAACAATGCACCTCCGGCTTAAGCGATTGGCTAAATTTACGCGCACTTGCATGCCCAACTGCTGCTATTTACATACCTACGACTGCAATCTAAAAATGTACAAGTACGGTATAGCAGTTGTTGGGCATTGGTGTCTAGCAACGGCCGAGAAAATCAATTCCGTTGCGTAACGCTCGTTCGATTATGCTCGAGTGCATTAACGGCGGCAAGAAGGCCTCACTCGAATATTTAAGGAAGGGATTTAGGCGGAAGGCGCAATCGCTCTCATCGATTCGTTAAAGTGCTCGGGCGGAGGTAGCCGCGTGATTGCACGGTACTGGGCTCGCGCAACACGCACGCGCCCGCGCACCGCCAAGAGCAAACGAGCGAGCGTCGGGCGGACTTATCGCGAGCCCGGGCACGCATAACTCTATGCAATGCGGGCACGCGGGCGGTCCGCGCGCACGCACGTCGCGCACTCGCATGCCAAGGAATTCGCGTGCGAATATTCGCGCCCGCGCACGACCGGATAATCGAAGGACGTAGCCGATAAGCAGCGGACCTCGGCCGTTTCTCGGGCGACGCGTGCTTTCACCTCGCGAACGACTCTTGGATCCCGGGGCTCAATTACGCCGTGGACGGGCAATTGCCGACGATGCGGCGCGATTCATCGGGATTGCCGCGGACGGCGCACGTAGGCGCGCGCTCGAGCGCATGAGCCTACGTGAGCCGCCAAACTCGAGAGATTCACGCGCCGGAGCATTTTCACAAACTTTCTCCATCCTGTTGCCGGCCGACCTTCGAGCTCCGTCTCGTGGCTCGACGAGTAATATCGCATTTTGGGCAGTGGCCATCCGCCTTCTTCCGGGCCAATTCTGGATTCTATCGAGCGCTCCTTCTTAGATCGATCGTTCCCCGTTGTTCTGACGATTCCTCCTCACCGTGCGCCGCACGTGGCTAACTCAACTACGACAATCTCGAAATGAAAACGAACGGTTAAAAACCGCTGTGTTAAAAGAAGGGGTCAAACACTTGGGCGGTGGCTACGACGGGAGGAGGAGGAAAGGAATTAGAAGCGCATCTGTGGAGTGCAAGTTGTTTGGCTCGATTTAAATGGCTCGATCGGCGAGTATTATATAACTATTGGCTAATCTTTCCTTCTTCGAGGATAATTTATGAATTTTACGACCATAACCGTCGCAATAACGCGCTACTTTGATCGACAACATTGTCATTGACACAACACCAACCGATGGCATTGTATCGGGTTAGCGCGTGGCCCAATAATTTACTAGTTAATATAATAATTTTCAAGTAAGGACGATAAGGAAGGAATGATAATCCGAATGAGCAATCTAGCTATGCCATGTCGGTTAATTGTCGGAAATATCGTGTCCAAGCGAATACTTCTCTTCTATTATTTGTCAGCTACAATATTGTAAGAGTATTTTATCTTCTTCTTTCTCTTCTTTACGTGTTTTATTCTATTTTCCTCACCTTTTATGCTTTTCATAACTACTTTTTTCAATGGGATTTTTAACGAGCGAGGTGGGGCGGTGGGGGGGGGGTGGAGTGAGGAAGCCAAGCGGTCCTTCGAGTAATAAAACTGAAACTAATTCGACTCTATGTTGGTAGATAATTTTCGATAAAAACGATAGAGCAACAATGTTTCAATTAGATTGATTTTTCTGTTCTACTTAGATCGTCGATTAATTGTTAATCTCTCGTTATGATTGGACAAAGCCAATAATTTATGTGCGAATTAATAATACCATTGGACTGTGGGAGATATTTTTGTTTTTGTTCGCGCCGCTACCCTCGCCTTCCTATTGCTTTACCCAGTCGAGAGAAACGGGCGGATCATCTGACTCGTGTTGCCTTTAAAAATTTTCACATAATTCAGCGAAGCAGGTAAATTCGTCGAATTGGCGAGCGTTTGTAATCGCTCTGGGGCCTATCACCTTCGCAGATCGCCGCCGCATCGTCACCACAGCCGTCAATCGATATCGTTCGCTTTTCTAATTAAAATAATCATTGGCGCTTTAAGTGTCGAACTCGGTCAAAGCCGTATGCGTAAATAATGTCAAATGAATGGGAAATCAAGTTTAAGCGATGGATAAAACAGAACGGCGCAGCCGATGGAAATTATGGAGGCCGAGTCACGCTACAGCTGGCGGGCCATTTCGTTCGTATGGCCCGGGCATGGGGTGTACGCATTGGTAATCGGTGACCGGGGTGAGGAGGGGATGTCGTGTTCGGGGATGCGAGGGGCGTGACCTTTTAATTGTCAGGAAAGTTCAATCAGGTGCCGTTGCTGCTGGCGAGTGCATGTCGCGAATTACGGGTTGCATGGCTTAACTTTGGATTGGCCGCACCTCATGAGCCACGAGGACGACGTCCCTTACCAAATCCATATAATCGTGTCCTGTTTTTTTTTTTTTTTTTTTTTTTTTTTTTTTTTTTTTTTTTTTTTTACACTTCTATTATTGCATACAAGAGCATTTATTTCATGAGTTTCATTTATCGAAGTGGTTTTTACGCGTACGCTGTGTTTATCGTTTTCATACGCATTCTCGGTTTTATGCATAACCTTAAAATCTGCATATACAGCACACGAGTTGAGTAGCGCTGCATAAAATGGTTAATCCGTTAATGATGAACGGATGACGAGCCGATGAAGGTGTTTTTCGTCAGTAGCACCGTCGACGCTGACAGTTGTCGAGTCCGTTCCGAGTATACTTGTCTTTCCGTCGTTGGAGACAATTGTACATCGTACGTGTGCGACTGATGCACTCGTGTCCGAAATTCCTTTTACCTTTGAATGTTTTTATGCTTTATTCAATCCGAGGACAGCACGCACCGAAACATTCGTAATAATAGATAATTTTTATGGGCAAAGTACGTGCCAGAACTTCTTTTCGATTGCAATGCAATTGCATATACATTGTTGGCGTAATTAATGGAGCGGCTGAGGAACAAACGACTAAGCACAAAAACGACTGCTCAATCTTCTTAGCAATTCTGAAATAGATCATACCGCTCATTATGATGCACCTCGATCGATGCTTTATCAGAATAATCGTTCGAGAATCGAGTATTCAATTATATGGGATCCGGAATTGGACGTCAAATAAGACTATTGATTGCGCACTTGAGTCGAGCAGAATATAATCAGTTGAGCGCAAGCGAGAGAGACAATGGAACAAAATCTACGATCAGATGGGGTTAAAATCAAAAACAAAAGCAAACGAAAGAAAACAAAACAAAAAAAACCAGAGCGAGTCTGCACGGATTATGCGTCGGAGAGAAAGATGGATAGATTGATGGAAGAGAGTGAGTGAGAGTGAGAGAGTGAGAGAGTGAGAGAGTGAAAGAGTGAGAGTGAGAGTGAGAGGGGGGAGGGCTAGTGATAGACAGCAAATGGGGCGAGTGGTGGTGGTGGTGGGGGGGGGGGGGGGGG
>NW_011948435.1:399270-421075 GCF_000503995.2 Ceratosolen solmsi marchali
GGAGGGGGGGGGTTGAGAACGGTCGAAGCCCAGCGGACGTGGGTTATCCTCGGAAAGTCGGATCGTCTCCTGAGAAAACTCGCATTTGGAATAATGTCGGCTGGATCTTTGGCCAAGAAGCTCGTTATCAAGCGCATCGGTCGCTGGTTGAGCGGAGGATGGGACCGCGATGGGGGCGGGGAGGGCGCGGAAAATTGGCGTCTTGCCGTCGTCCTGGCGGACGCGCTCCTCTTCTTCCTTCGCCTCTTTACTTCGCTTAGGGCGCGTGCGGCACACGTGTACGTGTACGGGCTGCGCGGCCGCACGTGCCCGCGTGGGTGTGTGCGCGGGTGGGTGGGGGATAAATCGGCGGCAGTCTAGTCGCTGAGCCCGATGTTTGTCATTTTTACGAGCGTGGCGGGTGTAAAATGCACTAGACGACGAATCGAGAGATTCGTGATTTTGGCCAACTCCTTAATGCCATCCTTTCGGTTGTTTTTGATTTTTCTTCCTCGTTCCGTGCCGTACATTATTTCTCCTTACACGCGATCCACGATATTTACCAGCCAACCGGACCAGCACACTCGGCTTTAAAGATTCGGCGTTTAAGCTCGGATTGGAAATTATTGGGACAAGGACATTTTCAATCAGGCTCTCCATTCGTTTCGCCGAGGCTTTATTTCACTTTTAAAGCCCAACGTTTCAAATCTAAGGCACATTTGAGTTATCATCGTGCGTGTTGTTTTAATTTTATATTGTTTTCATTATTGCAAGCCGCACTTTACTTTATGACGGAAGCTTATTTAATTAAACTTATGGAGATTATAATGGACTTTATTAACTTATCAGAAATTTAAGTCCACGGAATAGGGCCTTTTAAACATTATGGCGCGATAATGGAAGAACTTAATGTAAAAGAAACAAAAAGTCCTTCTATTGTGCTAATTAAAAAAAATAGAAAGAGAAGTGCAATTATGGTTACCTCAATCATGAGAAAAACTCGCATTCGAATATTCGGATATAATTATATTCACGAGTATTGTAAGAATAATGTTATTATAATGTAAGTATTTTACATGTCGCTGTTTCAAAAGATAAAGCACACAAGCCCTTATCTCTAGTATGCTACATATATAATTTCTATTCAAACAATATTAACCGGCGATATGAATATTATTGCACTTAAGGATCTTGGCCTCTCTATTCGCAGAATATTTTAAGAAAAGTCATTTTAAATGCCATAATGAAGGAGGAAGCCGAACTCTATTACGGGATATTGAAATACACGAGCTACTTTATTCAGAAGCGATAAAAGGTCCTATAATGTCAATAACCTACATTGAGATCAGGGAAATTCATTTGACGCTTAAAAATTTAATAGCATTTTCTAATGTTGTTAAAATAAACAGTGCCATTCGGCATCATTGCCTTTATTAATTACTATCATCAGCGTCAATTCGCTTCAAAACTCATATACAGCACCATGATAACGATCTATCGGATTATCGATTTTCATGAACATAATGATGCTTCTCTTACGATACAGTATTAACGGAAGTTAAGCTTAATTTATTATAAACCATAAACTACCGTTATTTTTAAAGGCTTTATAATCTAAGAACGTGTTCTTAATTTGCAAGCGACTCATATCATTCTCATCGAGGTACTATTATAAATGTTTATAAATGTTCGATATCATCATTATCACGAATGACGAATTTTTAAAATCATACGTATATTATTGATATGACCGATATGGGATAATGGGTAATAAACAATGTGCACTAATAATGTTAAAAACTTTTATCTGTTAATATTGAAATAGGTCTAACCATTCCATGCGCTTCATCACAAATATCACAAGCTGCTCAATGCGCATAGACAGTTTCTATTTATTACCGATAATTATATTTTCCAAAAATCCTGCGAATATTTGCTCCAGTAAAATAAGTCGCTCAGCCATCATTTATTGGCGCCAGCTATACAATCGATATACTTATTAAAAAAAAAAAAAAAAAAGAAAAAAGAAAAAGAAAAAAGGTAAAAAAAGATTATCAAAATTCGTATAGACGAGTATTTGTTTGGCAACGTCCAATAGTAAACAATGTGAGAGCGTAGGCATTGTCGATCGAGCGAGAGCCGTAAATCGCGAAGGATTTAAAGCATTGCGAGAGCTCATTCACAAGTCCAATGCGAAGTAAATGCGAGGCGTTAAATTTATCATAAATTTATCATTCGCAAGGATATTCGCGACTCGGCTAAAAGCCGCGGTCCGAGCGAATTAGGAACTCGGCAATTTCCCGCCAGAAGAGGCCGGCGATATAATAATCAGCAAAAGGACAAAAACCTCATCGTCCCCGACGTAATATCCTATGCCTTCGATTAAACTTGGACCACTCGGCCGTGTATGCATTATGCAATTGCGCTTGTGCACAAGCGCGCGAGATTCGCGACAGTCGGCGGCGGTGTCGGCATCGGTGTCGGCATCGGTGTCGGTATCGGCGTCGGCGGCGGCGGAGGTGGCGGAGGTGGCGGTGGCGGCGACGGCGGCGGCGGCGAGAGGGAGAGAAAACGAGTGCACGCCCCAAGTCGGAAGCGTAGTTACATGCGCGGCTACCTAATCGAATTGCCAATAATAGCGATACGTATACGTGCGCTCGTTGCCTATGCCACTGAATTTTTTAAGCGCACTCCTTCGCATACGCGCTTGATGTGGATCGCACGCGTGTATGCGGCTACGCGCAAATCCCGCGCAATGTTGCTGCGCTTTATTACGTAAGATCGGGTCGAGCCTCACTCGGCGCGAATGACACTACTTTCATCGAGTTTCCTCGTCCTCGTGCTTTCGCAATGCTCGCCTTACTCGTGCATTTCGTCGGTGATGGGGCCGATGCGTCTGAGGGGGACTAACCTCGGCCATTCAGGCAAAACGTAGCTTCTGCTTTTCAGAACATAAGGCATTGTTATTGATTGTGGAAGTTATCTTGGCTCGCGAGGACACTGCCATCGTTTTACGCTCAACGTTCCTTTATGTGTGCAGCGAGCACTGGCGTTTTAAAATAAAATGTGCCGTGGGATGAATATTTTAATTGGTACTTTGATTTTCTGCCGCTCCGTTGGGGCTAACGTTAAGTTAATAATTGAGCAAATCGATTTTATAAGCTGGCTGTTGCATTTGAAAACTATTGCTAATGTTCTATTGGCCGACAGATATGTAGATAATGAAAAGTTTTAATTTATCCATTTTTATAGGATTTAATGATGCCGAGTGACCTACATAACGAAAGTCTACCGTATGTCGAGCATAATTGAGTTGTTATTATTACGTATTATTATTATTACTATTTTTGGCCGTGAGCAAACATCAATTAATTTTTTAGACAGAATTTATTTATTCATTGGCAATTAATTATTGCATAAATGCAATAAGTTGTCAATATATATATATATATATATGGAAAACAATAAAATTGCCCATTAAAAGTAAACAATGTGTCTTTACGCTTTTCTATTTAACAGTTTTTCTAAGACATAAGACAATTTATTAATAGTCGAAAATCAAGCGAAGCAATAAAATATTCAGAAAAGATTTCATTCGTTGCGTTATATTGATTTAAATACTTATCAAACGATGCAGGTTAATCATACACACATGCATGTATATATATATATATATATATATATATATATATTTCCCGACTTTTCTCAATTTTAAAGTATTTTCACATAAATATATTAATTAAATAAGAATATTTTCGTACAAAATAATAGATAATAAAAAAGACTAAGTTTATAATATCATTAATTGTCAATAACAAATATTTTCATGTTTTTAGACAGTGTATTGTAAAAGTTAAGAGTATTTACATGAATTGAGTAAATGTAAAAAGATGATTCTGTAGCCTCAACAGCTTTTGAATAAACAAACCAAATATAAAATACATCCTCAAAGCAGTGCCTATTATTGCTAAAAAACATTTACGAAAAATTATGGGTTTTTTTTTTTTTTTATTTTTATTTTTTATATGTAATAATCATGAGCCAAGTTGGAATGGCTTTTATTGATTATAAATTATTTAAGTCATAATATTATAAGTATAATTAATAGAATATTCCCTTTAATAAAATATACATATGAAAAGAGTTTCCCTCTAAATTTTGATAACTTCTCCGAGCAGATTAGCTAACGATGACAAATATTTTTAATCCTAAAAGCTATTGGAATAATCCAGTCACGATTGCTGATAGAATTCAAAAAAAAAAAATGTATCCAGATTTTTTTTTATTACTTTTAAAATTTGATAGTCATTGAGAGCAATTAATAATATAACATATGAAAAGTAAATAACGAATAATTTAAACTTCTTTTTAATATTACAGTTAATGGATAAAAGAAACAAGAACACTCAATTCTTATAATTCCTTCTATTAATATATATATAAAAAAAATATATATAATATATTTTTTTAAATTAATCAATAGCATCTATCAGTAAGTACGTACACCACTTTTAATAAATCATTGCTTGACTTATATTATGAAACGAGTACTTGTATGAAACGTGTTATAGAATTAATATGGATTTCTTAATAAAAGTATTGTTTCGGTTGATACTTATTGTAGAGAATAAATATAATAATCGATTTTCTAAAAGGTATTTAAATGCACGTAAACATAATAAAATACATAAAGTTAATTATAAAATTTTCGTTCACTCCAATAAGCATAAACTTATAAGAGCAGTTATTTGATCTCGTTTTTTTTCTTTTTTCTTTTTCTTTTATTATGATACGTGATTAAAGTTTTTACCCAATAAATAGTCTTATAATTAATTGCGCTTATATCAAGAAAAAAAAAGAAAAAGAAGAAATTCCCTTACGAACGCGATAAATGCTTAACACGACATGCCTAAATACCCGCACGAAATAGGCATGCGCGAGCACAGGTTGTTTAATGTAACGATAGCATTAGCAAAATGTAACTATTGCCTTGTTTTATTATTTTGAAATTCTATTAGTTGCTTAATTGCTGCACTACATAGGCCAATGATTAATAAAAAATCAAATTCATATTCAAAGTGGCGTTAATTAGTATACATCGTTTACAATTGAAAGGCAGTAAATTGGCGTAGCACCACTGACCTGCTCTACTATTTTACATTGTCAAACCGATCATTAACGCCAACATCATTTCCTATAACTTCCAATGGTAGGTTAGGTTAAATTTATCTTTAGCCACTGTCTATAATACGCTCCGTGACGAAATACCATAATTCTAACAGATGTAACGATATTAGTAAGGAGAAAAATTATATGAATAATATTATGCAAATAATTCGTTCAAATTTTTGTCGGTGAACCGCGGTATTTTGACCGCTTGTCCGGCAATTTTCACTAGAGAAACTCTAGCTTAAGTTTACATGGTTTTTATAGTTACGATAATACAATCCATATCAAATATATTCGTATATCTGTATATATATATATATATATATATATATATATATTGTATGTGTGTGTGTGCGTGTGCGCGTGAGCGCGTGTGTTAATGCTTTCGTATTTTTCAACTGCAATATACAGTCGTTTTACAGTGCATCGCATAGTTGTTATTTCATCGTTCCAGTTAGAAGGAGGAAAGTAGAGAATTAAAAATAAAAAAAAAAAAAAAATAGGGGCCCGAATCCAGTCGAAATAATAAGGAAAAATCAGGGGGCGGACCAGTCGAAATAATAAGGAAAAATCATGGCGCCGAATTGGAAAAAACATATCTGTTGAGAAGCCGATCTCTCGCGTAAATACGTGCGCTCGTAAAATTCAGCTGGTGCGCGCGCGCGCGCCCTCAGCCACTGAAACGAGACAATCGAATCGAGTGCGTCGGGCGAGCGCCGAAATCGCCGAGCAGCCAGTTTCTCACTTTGCAGCGCCCGACCTTTTTTCACAGTCGATAAATCCTCTCCTTGAAAAATTGCTGTCGCCAGGCTCTCCCTCCTGCTCCGCGACAATCCCCTGCGCTGCCCCCGGCAACTCGGGCTTTCCGACTGCACGGGATGACGGGCGGCGGCGGCGGCGGCGGCGATGTCGGGATGGGGTGGCAAGGACCGGGGGGTGGGGTGGGGTGGGGTGGCAACAAGACGATAAATCGATAGACCCGCTGCTGCCGCTGCGATGGCTTTTGCGAATTACCGAAACGCTTTGCGCCTTTTGCGCTTCGCTGCCTTGTCCAGCCGATTAATGATAACCTTTGCTAAAGTTAGGCGTGACGACGTTATTGGCACCCGAAGTTTCCCTCGTCGATTGTTTTATTGTTGACGGGACGATACGCGAGTTGAACAACGAGAGTAATAAAGGAGTGCGACAACTGTAATTGTAATTTGAAGGATAATATTACAGCGTTTGAGAGCACATTTGACGTGACCAATGAATGGAAACGAAAAATCATCTTACTTCTTTTCAGTTTAATACTCGTAATGCTTTAGATTATTGTGACAAAAGAGTTAATTGATTTTTTTGTTTTACGTAAAAATATGTCGCTTTACTTTAACACAAGGAAATAATTGTTCGGATTGAGACGATATCACGTGAAAATGTTTTTTTTTTTATCGATAGGTTATTGGAAATGTAAAAATACTATGTGTGTATCAATTTCACGTCATCCGTTTGATATTTTTAATATGTCAGAACTTTTTTCATTTAAAATTTTAGACTTTGAGTGGAGTTAGAATTATTGATTCATTATTGATGAATTAAAAGCAAAATTTGCAATTAATAATTGTTATGATTGTATATTCTCAATCTATGGAATTCGATAAGGAGATTGATAATAAGGTAAGAAATAGTTTTCTAATGCAAAACAAAGCGTATAACGTGAATGTCAAATGAAAGTGAATAAAACTTGAAAGTCCTTGCTAATTAGTATATTCAAATTCATGAATAGCATAAATAATAAGATGATATGTATTAAAAGATATGTTGGTTTTTTTTTTTTTAATATTTTAAATGTAAATGGTTTCCTTTGTATTTGGAATGAATTGTTCTATTAAAGTAATTGAAAGTACTACAGCTCTTTCTTTTTCCATAAATAAAAGTACTTGACTTTTAGATTGAATTTATAAATTGCTGGAAAAAAATGACAAAATTCAATCTAATAAATAAACTTTAAAAATAATTTACCATTTAATAAAGTGTAAAAATCCAGAATATTATCGATTGAATTGTTATCAGTCAAAGTAATTTTCCAAATTTCATATTGACAGACTGTTTTATAACTACTGATTTGTCATTTTTTAGTTAGATAGATAGAGAAAACGAAGAAGGAGAGAGAGAGAGAGAGAGAGTGAGTGAGTGAGAGAGAGAGAGAGAGAGAGAGACTTTTATAGATATATGTGAGTTTTCTGTGACTAGATTTTTAAACGTCATATATATGATGACTATAAGGATCATAAATAGGAATTCTAAAATAAACGAATAAATGAAAAAATAAACAAATTAAATTTTAATATCTTATAGATATACGAGATATTAGAATAATTCAGGCGATATTTTTCTATGATATTGTTAAAGTTCGTTGTGTTATATCTTACATTCGTCAATGTACATACATTTTACTATAGGCATATGAAATATCCCTGAAGGCTTCGTATATGTGTATATATATATATATATATATATATATATATATATATATATATATATATCGAGTTCTCGTACTAGTTAGTAATGATGGCCCGTAATGAAAAAGCAATTTTATCACAATTTTTACTTTAGCCATTTGTAATCGATTGTCCAAACGCTAGAAGAATACTGCTGCAAATGCGTGATAGGTAGATAGTTAGATAAAGAAGAACGATCGAGAGAGAGAGAGAGAGAGATGAATTGATGACAATGTGGTGTCGTGTGGTGTGTGAGGGAGGGGGATGAAGAGGTACGCGATGATGTGCGTGTAGATGCACATAAACAAAAGCTAGCGCCAGAGAGTCGGCCTGCAAACACGTAAATCAAGCAGAGGAAAGGAGCTGTGCTTATAAAATTATATTCGATATCTTTTAATTGGCCGATTGTACTTTGAGTTGTGCGTTAATGTGGGCACGAGAGTGTGGATCTGTGTGGAGGAAAGAAGAGGGGCGGAGAGATGAGCGAACCAAGACGGGACGAGTGTGCCATCGATAAGTAATTAATTATTCTATCAGCTGGGCTCTTTATTTGACGATGGTTATTAATTTTCTACAAGCAGACATCGCGGACTATGACGACTGTCAAGAAAATTTCCATTATCTTAAGCCGAAGAATTTGCTCATTTTACGAGTGAATTTTGTTTCTTCGATCTCTCGACGAGTTTATGGTGTCTGCTTTAATTTTATATGTAAATTCCGTACTTCGTTGTTGCATTTATAGCGTGGAGGAGAAAGAGAGAGAGAGAGAGAGAGAGAGAGAGAGAGAGAGAGAGAGAGAGAGATTCGGATTGACTTGAAAACAATCTAAAAGCAATAGTGCAACATCATAATCAATAAATGGTAATGACACAATTTATGTATAGAAAATCTTTTTGTAAAATATCTTAAGAATCTTGCGAATATATTGATTAAATGCACCAAAGGAATTTAAAACGCATAATTGTTAGATAATCTTTGGTGTTATAACTAAAAGTACAACAAAGCATCTTTTTCTTATTTTGAACTAATGAAGCAGATTGGAAGGTTTTATCGTTGTAGAAAAAGTTAGCATGATAATTAATTTTAATTGGCATATTTATAAAGTTCGTATGATATACAACTTTTTGCGTATTTTAACGTTGATTTACAATTTTTATAAAATATTAATTACAGGACAATACTTGAACGAAATGATCGAAAGATTCAATTCATTCGGTTCATTTTCTATGATACAATTTTTTCATAAAGTAAATCACAAAAAAAAAAAATACCAAACTGGCAAGATCTTATTAGATGTTCGTAAACATTGATAATTTATTATCATTATTGATGATAATACATTTTTTCAAACTTTTGAAAGCACTTTTGAAAACTTTTGAAAAACAGATGTTTATATAAAACAGAGACAGAGCATTAGTTATTTTAACACTGTTTTGCAAATTACCACGAATACATTTTCAAATATTAATGTTACTGTCCACTATAAATGGGTCATTCTAACAGTTATAAATATGACGTCAAATTTAGAATCAGCAACTATAACAATTTTATGAAATATATTCGCTTCAGTTTGTATCTTGTGCTCTTATGTTCTTGAATCTCTGAACAAAGTGATTTCTTTGACGAGCTTTCTAAAAATTTTAAATTCCTTGTGTTTTTATGAGCCTATATATATATATATATATATATATATATATATATATATATATATGTAATACTTCCGAACTAAAACAATAATGATTTTTCCCTTTAACATGCATTTTATTATACAAATTAGCCATTATTTTAAAATACGCTAATTTTTCATCTCCTTGCTAATAAATTAATTTATTTTTTATCGTGTAAGTTTTCGACGTTAATTAAATTCTTTGAAACTTTGATAGGCAATGGTAGTAACTTTGTCAAAGACATTAAATATCATCAAGAAAATGATACTAATAAAATTAAAGTAGCCGCTGTTTATATAATGAGATGTATCCTTTCTTAATTACAATTTCTGTCGTTTCATAACATTAAAATATTCGATTAGTTCTTTAATTAAAATTATCATTAATTTCTTCATTAATAACAAAAGACAATTTAAAATTAAGTTTAATGTAAAGGAAAAATTTAGATTATCGTTTGTTGACAAATGATGAGGATTAAAATCTTTTTCTTACACTAAAACGATACATTTAAATGATAAAAAAATTTTTAGTTGCCATCTGGCAAATTAAATATAATAATTTTAATTCTTAAATCTGAGTTTAATGTTAAGCTTTAAAACCAGTAATTCCTAAAATCCTTTCTAATATATTCAGCTTATCTAAACAAAGACTCGTTTATTTCTGTCTACTGTTGAATAAAAGTACTTTTGAATCTTTAGCACTTAATTTCAGTATTTATAATAAATTGGATCTCATTAAATCTGTATGATTGTTATAATGTCCCGAAGTATAAGAAAACAAACAACAACAACAAAAAAAAGAAAGTAAAGGAAAAAATTATACGACTAATGTGTACTCGCGATTGAAAAGTGGCAATATCTTTTTCTTAATGTCCGAAGTTGTCGATGATTTACTGACATTTTAATAAGAACAAGTTGTAACTTTGTAAATGGGAAGTAAAGGTGAAGATGAGTAATAGCAACGATTGGCCAAAATGTAAGATAATATTTTCTGTTATTGCGATGAAATTCTCAAATATAAGTTAGACCGTCATTTTTGACATTTTATTCAATTTATCTGATAAACCCTGACAGGATGACAAATTTTTCAACCAGTTTATTTTTCACCTCAGGATACTACAGGACAGTTATTTTTAATTTATTTATACAACAATTATTAAACGAAATATAAATATTTTTTGTTTTGTTTTTAACTCAATTTTCTATTCAACTTGCGACTTATAACGATAATAACCTAAGCTTATAAAAATTTCAAGTTCTTCAACCAGTGCTACTCCATCGAGCTTGTCCACGTTAAGAAATCCAAGTTTCTCCTCCTCTAATTATCTCGCTTATTACAATAACAGCGGCACAAGGAGAATGTATAAGCGAAACGTGGAAGAAGGTTGGCCATAATGACATTTTCCAGCGTACGACGCGCGCGTTAAGCGCATTTTTTATCGACGCAAACTCGCATTTGTAAAACAAAAGGGGCTTGAAAGAAAGGAGCGCAAGTTCCAGGAAGACAAAACTTTCGTGCGAGCATCCGAGAGTCGAAGAGAGCGCGGCCAAGTTGGAGAGGAGATTGATGGGCGAGTAATCCACGAGGAGAGAAAGTGAAAAAGCAGCGTAAAAGACGCGGCATTACCATTGAATAAAGAAGTACAGAGTAATCTGATCCACGCGGTCATAAATTATTGTTATCAGCGCTGCTTTTGACAATTTTATAAATTCAGCTGGGCGCGCATTAGGGGGTGGGGCGGTGTCTGCTCGTGTGCGCGGGGCTCCGGCAGGTATGAGCCAGGTAACACGAAAGCGGCGGAGACGGCGAGGGCGGATAGTTAATGGGCATTGGGGGGGGGGGAGAGAAAGACGCAGAAGTGTACGGTGCATTCGGGGTGCGCGGGGGCGCCGCCGCCAGGCGGTTGCGGATCAATCGTAGTACCCTTCCCTATCCTCCCTCCGTCTTTCTTTCTCCTACTAAGGCAGCGCGGCTCACCGGCGTTCCTCTCTCGTCTTGCACGCGGCTGCAGCCCCCGTCGAACCACTACGCTCCTCTCCCCCTCATCGCCTCCCCTCAACCCCTCCCACAGGCCACGCAACCCCATCGCGACTCTGCCACCCTGTCTCCCCCTACCTCCTGGCCCCCATACCGCTCCCCGCATGGCGGCCCCGCGCCGCGTAACTACACACTGGCGTGTACGCGTCGTCACGCAGGCCCAGACTCTAGTGCGGCCAGACGCAGGCTCTCCTCCGCCGCCCACTCCGACGCCGACGTCGCCGACGTCGAGTCCTCTCCTCTCCTCTCCTCATGGTCCGCCCCCCCACTCCCCCCGCCCCCAACGCGACCCCCGTCGCACCGCGGAGCTCACCAACTCCTCCTTCTCTTCTTCTTCCTTCCCCCGTCGCTCTTTCCTTCATTTTTTTTTCCTTCCCCTCCTCCACAGCGCCCTCCCCTCGTTCTACCCTACACTGGTGCGCTTCCTCATCCCTCGCCCCTTCGCGCCGTCCGCTCGTGTTTTTTCTTTCATTCCGCGCACTTTTCTTTCATTTCCATCTCCCCCGCATCCTCACCGAGCGCCCACGACTTACACTCCCACCCACCCCCCATCCCCCATCCTCCCCATCCTCATCGCCACACCACACCCATACCGTCACGTCCCCTCTCGACCCCTGCCCAATCCCACGCGCTCTCGCCCCTTCATCTTCCGAGGTCTTTCGAGGTCTTTTTTACGCTCGCGCTCCTTCCGGCTTCGTTTCTTCGGCCACTCCGCTAACCTCTTGTACGTGATTTTTAGCTTCCTCGGCGGGTCATTGTGCTTTCGTCTTCGTTTTTAGGTCACTAAAATGCTCATCCGCTCGCGTCCCCGAATGAAACGAGGAGCACAAGCGTCTTAACCCCCCCCCCCCCCCCCCCCCCCCCCCCCCCCCCCCCCCCCACCCCCCCCCCCCCCCCCACCATACCATCGCCATCCCCCGTCCCGCTCCCTGCGAGAATTAAGGACCAAGCGACTTTTCTTCATTAATTTTTGGTGGCGATGCGTGCGAGCCACGACATCCGGACCATCGCCATTGATTGACAGGTAGGAGGCTCGTGCCTCGCTCCTTCAACGACGTCGCCTGCATATTATTCCCGTTTTACGATTCTAGCAATGCTAAATTATTAAAGGACGTGCTCGAGAGAACGTCGCTAATAACGAGGGGAAGATTTTCTTACTTTACGTTATTTCATTTTCCTGGCGCGGCATTACTTAAAAGTAAATAAAGATTCTTCTCCGAGAGCTTTCGTATCTGAAAAATTATTCATCGCGCCGCTGATTAATAGCAAGTAGGAGGCGGACTGAAACGTCGAGCATTCGCGAGTCCAAAGTATTTTGTTTCAATTTTCTTCTTTTCCGACAATTCATTGTTTATTATGCATTGCCCGGCTCTACATTAACTTGGCATTAAAGTCGTCTCGGAAGGCTTGCATAATTTACAAATATTCGCGATTCAATAAAAGTGTTTAAAGCGCACAATACATCACTGCTATGTAAAATCAAAATTCCGAATTGACAGTATTGGTGAAGGCGAGCGCATTTTGCAGAAAATACACGCGCATTTGCCAGGAGTTTTGTGTTTGGAAAACGAGTAGCGACCAAAATCGTCATCCACCACTTCACGAAATTCTAATTCTAATTTTACGTGCTAATCAGGACTGTATTATGCCTGCACAAAATGACGACGCGACCTTCGACCTTCGACACTCGACTATATTTAAACAACACTTATAGTAAATGCTCGCTCGGCCTTTAAAAACCTCCTCCCTCGTACAAACAATGTATAAAAATTCATCGCTCCCCGCAATCTTACGGAGCAGCATCACTTTCGGATCCCATAGTCTCGTTACGGTTCTTCACCTCAACTATTCTCCACGTAGCGCGGGAACGCAACGGAAACCTTGCTGAGCACCGCACAACCAAAGTCACGTGTAGGACTCGACTATCTAGGCTTACAGCCTCGGCTATGTACGGCGTTGCCTCCGATTTATACTGATGCTATCGATTAATCGCCTCAAAGCAGACGCTACGTGTACCTCCTGCCCATCGATTTTAAATCACATCATTGAATTCGTTTATTTATGCAACGCCGAGAGATACGGTCTGAGAATTACGAAATAACACATTAAAAGTAACTCGGAATCATGAAGGTTATTTTATGAATTTTCATTCGGATGGATGCGATTTTATAGAAGATAAATAGTGGCCGTGCCACTATTTCGTAGAGACTCGAAAGGTGTTGAGCATTAACGGTTTTGTTTATCTGCCACATTTAATATCTACGTAGGGTGCAATATTTAATGGAGGTTAAACATTAATGGAAGCTTGCTGAATTAACCTTGCCGCGCTTCACAATATACAATTTTACGATAATTAAATTTTTCACATCCACGAGCTCCTAAATTGGAATTCTAATAATATGATAAATCCTTGCGATGGAGAATAAATCTTTAGAAATATTGTATTAATAAAATCGTGCCTACATTATGGAAAAAAAAAAGAAAAAAAAAACAACAACAAAATAAATTCTTTTCTCTATCTCTAAATGAAATTTTTGAAGAATTTTCATACAAACATTCCTTAGCCAGAGATTTTAAATAGTCGATCTTTATAAAGCAATTTCAAATTTTAGAACGTTATATTATAACTATGTGCTGCATCATATTGGAGAAATAACAAAATGACATAAAAAACGCGAAGCATAACTGAAAATAAATATACGTGTTTATACAAAAATTTCATTTAAGTGTTAAATTGTCTCGTAAAGTTCTCTTAAAGTTGACATTTTCATTTCGTTTATCTGAAAGTCAGTGGAAATAATAAGAGTTAAATGTAGATTAGAGTATTGTATAATTAATTATTGCATAATTGAAAATTCTTTTAATTTAAGTGCAAAATTCGATATTTGGATCAATGAACGATATAAATATTAAATCAAATTGTTTTATCAGCCTCATTATTATCTCACATCACTGTATTTTCAGTTATATTTTAAAATCCAAGTAAAATTTTATTTCTCAAACTATCGAGTTCAATACGAAGTTTTATAATAACGACAATCACAACAATAACGAAAAACGCGTTAAATAATCATTTAAAACAATTTCACAATGAAAAAATTCATAACAAAATTAACACACGATATTATTAAAATGTGGATTTTAATAGACTTTGCATTGCCATTTATTGCCATTAGAGGCCATTTGCATACGATGCCATTAAAATAAAGATTCTTTTAAAAAGTTAATATATCAAGTATTTTAAGTAGCACTTGCTTTGGCTAGAAAGTAAGGCACGAGGAGGAAAGTTTATTTTTCGATTTTCAGTGTATATAATATACCCAAAGATAATCAAATTGAATGCAAATATAATATTTATTATTGTATGCCGGTGCATTTGTTAGCAATTTTTTTTTTTTTTTTTATAAAATATATTATAAAGCAAAAACATAGAATGTAAAATATAGTCAAGAGCGCTTCTTGATAAGGGATTGTAAATATTTCGACCACTTTTTAAAGATTTTTCGTTAATATTTCTTGATATGATATGATGCCCACGCCCACACACACGCCCACGCCCACGCACGCACGCACGCACGCACGCACGCACGCACGCACGCACGCACGCACACACACACACCCACAAAAACACACACACACACACACACACACTAGAGCACACACACACACACCAATGCGTATATTCTTATATGCAGTGTATATGTATAAAGGGGAGTGATTAGGTAGGATAAGCGTTCGATAAGAGAAAAAACAGCGGGTGAAAAGAAGGAGATTGCTGCAACGTTAGTAAGAAGACCGTAAGAAGAAGAAGAAGAAGAAGAAGAAGAAGAAGAAGAAGAAGGATGGGAAAAAGACCACAGGCTCGCAGCGTCGCCAAGGCTGCGCGAACTCCGGGGCTTACTTTATGGGGACCCGAAGTTTACGCAGAGACGTCTCCACGATTCTAACCTTACCTTATAGCTCGTCCTCTCTGTTTCTCTCTCGCACGCTCATTTTGGTCTCTAGTTTCTTCCGCTAGGCTTTGGCCTAGCCTAAGGCTCTATATAGAAGAAGAGGGGTCGGAAGGGTGAGGATGGAAGTGCGAGAGCAAGAGGTAGTGCACTCTTCGTCGGCGCATGGACGTCTGCCTGGGTATTGATCCCCCCGCCGACTCCGGCTACTGGCTACCTTCACCCACTGATAATTCTTGTCAGACTCCCAAAGACTCGAGCCGTTGCGCTGCACACGAGAGGAAGAGAGAGATAGCGAGGTGGGCCGAGAGCTTAAAAGAGTAAGAGAGGCAGAGAGTGAGAGAGAGAGAGAGAGATATATAGAGAGAGATACAGAAGCTACGAGAGTGCAGAGAAGTTTAACCTCCGAACCCCGTGTGCGTCTCTCACACCCCGACTATTCCAATTATTCCTTTCTCTCTCTCTCTCTGCCTCTCTCTCTCTCTCTCTCTCTCTCTCTCTCTCCCTTACTCTCTACCCATCTCTGTCTTCTATAATCTTTCTTATTCGGTCGTTCATTTCTTCTACTTCTCTAGCGTTGCTCACTTGTTTATTTACTTCTCTCTTGCTCACTATCACTCTCTTCCTTTCACTCCCTTCGCTCCTCTTCTTTATCTGCGTGTGGCGTCTCACGCAACCGAATGAAGAAAGAACTTATTGGAAAATGTATCCCCTGTCACTTGTACAAAACCGAGGCGCTGGAAAAACTTTGACGTTGAGTTTGGTCGAATTGAAACTTAAAAAAATTGTTTATAAACGAATTGTCATTAAGTTATATAATGCCTAGGACAGGTGAATATTGTTGGGAAAACTTGTAATAGAAGAAAATGTCTTTTACTACTGAAGTAATTTGATGATAAAATTGAGATTAGGTTAGTCTCCAAATATATTTGCAACATTAAGTAATAAATTTTATAAATTCAAATGATTGAACTTCATATTATTCCTGTGATACTAAACTGAATCGTGAAAACTTAATGTTACAAGGGCTAGAAAAGAGATTATAGATAAATATTTATAAAAACATTTTTACCCTAATATTGCAATTATCGATAAAGATTACAATTATAGAATTATAATGTGATAATTATAATTACAATGTTTACGAACAATAGTTCTAATGATATAATAAAATCAATAATATGTTTATAAATTTATTTTACTTTGTCATATCGACATCGTATGGACGTAACATAATGCGATCATATTATCTATTTTGAAATAATCCAAGACACATACGCGCGCGCACACACAGTCAAACACACACGAACGCAAAGGGTATATGCGTATACATTTTTTTTTTGTATGAAAAAATCGTCGAAACTGACTATAAACATAATATACAGATTTGAATATTTTTTTTAAATATACGAACGTCAATAATTTGAATTAACGTAATTATCTAATTAATAATATTGGTGAAAGAGCTTTTTTATAACTTCGATTATTACGTCAAAGTAACCAGATAATATTGAGTAAAACATAAGTCATAAATGAAAACTAAAATGAAGTTAAAAACATAAATTCGAGATTAAAAATAGTGATTACCTGAAATTTTTAGAGGAATAAGATTATTTAAGGTAAATTGATACATCAATATAATTGTTTCACATTTATAACGAATTAATGAATTAAGACTTCATTCAATAAATTATTTTCCTTAAATTATTTTGAGCTATCCATCATAATTTTTTTTTTTTTAATAATTTATACTTGCATTTCACGTATTCGTATACATTCATAGAGATTAACCATTTCTTTTATTTTATTAATACCTATTACTCTAATTTTTCATTTTATATTTGTTTCGAATTAAATAATAAAGGCAAGTTTATTATTATATTCATATAAATTCAATCTGTGTAATAAACTATGTATATTTAAAAATTTTCTAAATTTTATAGTTTACTTTCATTAATAGCATATCACCTATTAACGAATGAAAGGATTATGTTTTACACACACATGTATATATATATATATATATATATATATATAATACCAAAAAAATTATGTATACATTTTTATAATTATACTTTTTTTTTTTATATCTAAGTAAACGAAATAGAAAATTCAATGAATAAATAAATACAGAATTAATTATGTGTGCGTGCGTTTGTGTACGTGCGTATTTGAATGGAATTTATAATTATTAGATGCTCCTATATTTATCATACCATTTACATGTAAAAGGGAAAGAAATGTCTCGTTGGTGAGAGGTCGTTGTGTCTCACCTGTAGTAGGTAATATTCTCAAACGAAGAGCAAAGACCGGATATTTAAATCGACATTTTGTAGTGACTGTAAGTCAGTATTAAAAGAGAGCATGGGATGAGATGGAAAATGAGGAATAACAGGAAGACTTAGAATAGTTTAACGAATCAGGTTTAATGAAGTTTGGCAAAGATGATAATTAATGCAATTTGGGAGTTACTTAACTCATTACAAGAATTAGTATAAATTAAGTAATTTTATTATATTGAAGATATAACTAGCAGTGTAACAGCAATTAATGATTATAAATGTATTAAACATATAATTAAGTACTTAATATTTGATAAAATTAAAAAATATATAAAGTTAAATTACGAAATAGAAAAGCTAAGAAAAAAATTATGAAGAGCCTCATTTAAAAATATTTTTTTTTCAAAAAGAAATTCAAAAATTGCGTGAAAATTTATTTCGATTTAAATATAATAAATATAAATTTGCTTTATTAAACCAGTTACATATAAAATGATTATTCTGCATTAATTTGACGACAAATGATCGAAAAAAGAGAAATAAGCTAAAATATCATACTTAATTAAATGATTAAAAAATTTTCTTATCGCTAAAGTTTAGCGGACTATACGTCATGCGTTAAAAACATTAAATATAAATTATTTATTAAAACTATGATTGGGAATAAAAAAACGTATTCATCTAAATCGTTAAATAAAGAAGAAAAAAAAAATTATAACATATTCTGCTGTATTAGCAGTATGAGTACTTATAAGACTAATAAAACTGCAGTTTTGTTTCATCTTTGAATAATGAATAAATTGATGATAATTACGAAAAATATATATGTAGATTAACCGTTAAAAATAAATATAAATAAATATAGAGAGCAAACGATATAAATTGTAAGTACTGTAAAAACTATTAATTACAAGATTAATTCGTAAAATTTTGAAGCGATTTTAAATTCTTAATAAGTTATTTTATTTTAATATTAATATTTGATTTTTTTTTAAAAAAATAATTTGTTATATAATGCTTAAAATTAAAATTCACATGGTTACTTCGATTTTGTTTGTATAACTACAGAATCGCATAATTAGATTCTTTAATTATTTGTTTCTGTTTTATTAATTTTTTTTTTTTTTTTTATTGTACAAATACTATCATAATTGCAATTTTTTTTCTTCAATTTAAGAATAAATAACAACACAAATGTACAGAACTTATCACTTGAAATGATTTATCCGGTTTGAAAGGAATCGTTGAAAGCGTTTAAACGAAGACAGAGAGAACTGATACTTCTATCAGCATTTACAATAACGTAAAATGTTTACATAATTTTGTACGTTAGATAACTCATTGAAGGTCACGAAAAAAAATATATATATAATAAAAAGATGTATTTGCAGTTGAGTTTGAGTGAAATTTTATATTGAAATACCAATAGGAATCAGATATTGAAAATATTTAGGAATAATTAATTCTTACACTTTTTTTATGTTTTAAGACAAAGCTTTCCTTGCGATACATCGATTTTAAATTTTAATACACAACAATGAATATTATATAATTCATTATGAAATATTATTGTAGTTCATAAATAATATAATGTAGAACTTTTCGATGATTTAACAGCAGCAATTTGTCAAAGCATAGGTTGTTCCTTCTCAACCTTCTAAATGATTATTTATTCATATAATAATATAAATTATTTAAATAATATAATATTAGCTATAGATAATTAATCAATTGTATAATCAACAGCAATTTAGAGGTACAAATTGACAAATGAAATTTAAAACTTTCTATGTAAAAAACTTTTATAATGTATACTTTCGCATTTCAACCCTTATTTTCATGTATTTTTCTTTTCCTAATCTTTTTCAAATGAAAAGTTATTGTTTCGTGTGTATTAGGCTTATAATTGGCTTATGAGTCATTGGAGAATACCGTTATTGTTATTGACATTTGTGGTTTTTCATCTATTTCTTTTATGATCAATATTTTTCACTTTTATATTCTTTACTACGTTGATTATCATAAAGATGCTCAAAATATGATTATTTTAAAAGAAATTTAAGATATTTGAGTATGGGAAGAAATAATATTTCCATTATCGAATATAAATTACTATAATAGTGTTATTGTCCTAGTAATGTTTGATTTCTGAACATAATTTGAATGATTTGAAAATAGGAATTAATGAAAATAAAAATGTATTATCGAATTTTTATTAAAAGATAATAATACATCCGTTAGCTATTACATACTTATTGTTTATTGTATTGTTTTTTACTCGATGATTCCTTTAAATTATATACACTCGATATTTTCGGTAAAATTGAATAAATTTTATATAAAATTACTGTACATTTCGTTCCAAACTATATTCATTTACTAAATCGTCTATAAAATTTCATAATTATAGCAATAATTACTAATGAATTTTTAAACAATTTTAGCAACAATATTATCAATTCACTTAGTTTTATTAGTATGTTAATTATATTTTTATGTACATGTCTACAATCTTTAGCATGATTCACGAATCATAAAAATGAAATTGTTCATGTAGCATATTTAATTAATTAAATGTAATTAAAGGTACTTGGAAATAGGTTTGAGTAAAGATCGAATTAAAATTAACAATACGTTTGGAGTGGTCTATTTATTATTACTTAGTAAATTGTAGAAGCAATCAATTTTGGACAAGCTATCGAACAAGTAGTTTGCCTTGTTTATAACGAAGATTACCATTACGTCACGTGATATAATATGAGTCAAAGGTGCTTTTCTATTGCCGCGACCGATAAAAATTTCTTTATTTACTGCCATCATCTTACTTCTCTACGCACTGTATTTGGGTTATTGCATTAAAAATGGCTTTAACAATTTTAATAATAATTGCTGAATTGATATTATTAATTAAACATATCTATCGTACGAATAATATATAATATATGAACATATATATATATATATATATATGTACGTACGTATGTATGCATATATGTATTTAATTTATGTATAAAATGCTACATAGCTACATATAATATCTTTGAATTATAAAAGTAATAATTGTATTTCGATTTTAATCGTATATATCTACATATACATCCTTGTATAAATATATAATTTTAGAGATTACTTATTAGTTACGTATTTTTTATATTTATTTCTACAATAAATATATAAAATCACGAAAGTTTCTTTACTATGAATTCGTATTGTATAGAACTAAATTAAAATATAAATTCTGTTTTTTTTTTTTTAATTTTTTTTTTTATTATATACCTTAACGAATTATTTATTTATAGTGAAATCTGTTTTAGCAAAATTGAAAGAAAGTATATGTAACCAAAGTTAAATAATGATTAATGGAAACGTTCGTGCCAAGTGGATTGATCGTTACTTATGCACGTTAGTTATAGTTCAATAATTGTAATGAAATATATGCAAAACAAAAATTTTATTCATAAACTTTACTGAAGACGCATTGAAAATATCAATTGAGCATCAATGAATAACTTATTATCAATAAAACATTTCACATCCTTAAAAGACCGATGAATTTATAAGAAAATTAATCCTAATCGAGTAATTTCATTAAACTTCTTACAATGCGTATTTTTTGCACACAGTTTCTCAGCAGTGTGACTAAAATTATTTTCTTTAACGGCATTACTAGCTTATTGATTGTGCGATGATCGCAGAAATCCACACAAGTTGCCATTAAGCCAATAATCAAAACACAGACAGATTTCGTACAAAATTTCGACAGCTGATTTGACAAGTCTTCCGAGCCATACGCAATTATCGCGTAAAATTGCCACTTAATTCTGTCGAGGTCGTTGCAATTTCCCGATCGATCCTTAACATTCCGCCGAGTCGTTCTCGCTCCTTAATATGATAAATCCTCGATGATGACATTAAAGGAACAACCAACAAATATTGTCACCAACGAGATCTTTCGACGATTTATCATCCATTAACGGCGCCGAGTGGCGAAAAATGTGTATCTTCATATTCACATTTCTTCGCATACTTCATATTGACTGGCGGCTTGACTCGACAGAGTAATCCTTCCACGTCGCCGTTCCCCTCCTCACGTGCCATACAGATCCTTAAGACACTCTACAGTCGCTGATACATATTATCGAGGAGAGGAGAAATCATGAATAGCCGTGATCGGCTCCCAAATAAAGTCGCGCTTGACGCCGCTTCTTATCCACCGTTTGTACTCTCGTTGTAAGAATATT
>NW_011948435.1:421098-431984 GCF_000503995.2 Ceratosolen solmsi marchali
GCAGGGGAGGGGAGGGGAGGGGGGGAGGGAGGGATTCAAATAATTACAATTAATTATAAATGTGCTTTGATGATTGGTAGAGACGGACCGAGGCTCTCGAGCGGCGCCGATTAATCTCCGGTTTTCCCGAGCCGATCGGCTCCGATCCGGGTGACGCGCGCTGGTCGCTGCTATATCGTATTGTTTTCCGCTCTTGTTTTTGTTTCTTTGTTTTTGGCTTTCGGATCGGGATATCGAGTGGCGCTTCGGTAATATGTGTAATCCGGGGCGAGGATCGTCGGAAAGTAAATAAGTGTTTGCGCAGTGTGCCAGGGTTCCCTGGTCCCTTAGTGCATTTCTCGTTGATGTTTTCTCCGTCCGCGAGTCGTACGGTCGTACATTGCGATTGTTCGTCATATTCAATTTATTATCTATTTCCGTTTGAGAATATTGAAGAGGGATTGTTGCTCTTTGTAACGAATCGTCTGGATGTTTCGATCCTCAACAATACATACAAACATTATTTGTCAATACGCGTTTCGGATATATCGAGTATTTGAAAAATTGTAATATTGTGAGATCGAGAAATGTCAGCACATATTGGCAATTAAAACATTTCCTCGTCAATTGACGCACCTTGATGAATTATCGCTCGTCTTAAAAGTAATTTAAACTGCCGAATTACCATTTTTTTTTACTCTTACCATTGTACCGGTTCTCGTGACAATATAACTTTACGTCACAAAATATGATTTATCCCTCTATAACGTACTTTAATGTAATTATTATTCAAATTTTTATTAATTATACATATAAAATTCTAAATTTCGAACTAAATTTTATCACATAAATTTTCACGTTACATTGAAATATTTCGGAAAAATATAATATAATAATAGTATTATAATAATTTTCAAGGTGTATCCCAAGAACAGATGAACGATAATATTTCATTTAATGCTATAAAAATACAAAATGAACGCTTAGTGATTAATTCGACGTTTTTTTTTTTATTAAAAATTTACAGTATCCAACAGATTTTTAATTAACATTAACATTACAATACCATATTTTAGTTTTGAAATAAATTGGATGAATATGGTCAATTAGTGTAAAAGATTTTAATTGGTCGCTCATTTATGCGAAAGGCGAATTACAAATTTTGTAAAGCTGTTGGGATAAAAAAAAAATTTGCCCATCGAATAAACCAATGAAACGTGATTTATTTGGTGTTTATCCAACAATTGTAAATTTTTCAATTAAAATCCTTACTACTATTATCAGCATGGCTTTAATATATTTGATAATGTCACTTTCAATTATTGTTTTGTATGCGCGAGGCGACAAATTCTACAATTCTTGTCCCGTTGTAGTACGAAATATTGCGCAAAGTTGTCAAATAAAGTTTCCACTAAGCATAAATGATAATGTTGCACAGCTGATTTATAAACGCCTTCGGACTTATTCAAGCGCCAATCAAAATCTCTCTTACTTATCTAACATTACAAGATTTGCATTTGGCGCGAATATTTACGTTTACCTCATCCTTACCTCAATGTCACTTGTCTGTTCGCGCACATCGTCATCGTAAACGTATTAGTCTTGTTTGATAACACATACGAGCGACCGATGAGCCAATACTATTAAAGAATTATAACAAGAGCAAAACGGTATATGAAAGGGCAATTATTGGCTTTCCTTAAGGCGAGGATCTTATAATCCGAGCCAAAGTCCTCGAGCAATTACTCAAGGGGAATCTTTATAAAAAGCTGGATGGCTGGCTGTCCAAACAATTACAGTCATCGGTGATAAAATCGAATAAGAGCCGAGCGTTCGGGACTGCTGGGGCCACTGGCGGTCAACTCTGGACTACGTGGATCGCGCACTCAAGCTCCAGCTGAAAAACCAAGGCGTGGTCGGTCGAGGCTGGGCTTGGCTACAGTCGCATAGGATGCAGTCTCACGTAAAGACGTCGATGTGACGCCTGTGAACTAGTGGTAGTTAGTTGCCAGACTCCGGCGTCCCTTAACGACGCTGAGCGTCGCGACGCAAGACGCGGTCGCTATATCACGGCACTGCAAAATGTATGCCTGCCGGTGATAAACGGAGTCAAACCTTCCTCGACCCCCCCCCCCCCCCCCCCCCCAACCCCCCCCCCCCCCCTCAACCACCATCTACAAGCCAACGTGCCACCTCAGCTCCCATCGCCGGGCTCTTCATCTCTCATCCTTCTGATCCCTCCACCTTTCGTGCGTAACCTCACTGACTTCTCCTCTCACGCCCATAATATCCGACGTCGACGACGAGCTTTCTCTCTACCCCTCCCTCCCACCCTCCTACCATATTGCCCATTCTATCTATCTCTATCAATCTATCTCTCACTCACTCACTCTCACTCTCACTCTCACTCTCACTCTCACTCTCACCTCTCTCTCTCTCTCTCTCTCTCTCTCAGTGTCTCTCTCTCTCTCTCTCTGTCTCTCTCTCTATCTTCTCCTCATCCACATCTCGGCATTTTTCACGTTCGTTCTTTCGAGCTTTAAATTTTCTGAAATTAAATTTCTCGGTTTAATAAGGAAATTAAAAGAAGGTTTCGCTTACGTTTACGTAAGAGAGAGAGAGAGAGAGAGAGAGAGAGAGAGAGAGAACAAAGTATATCGCTACTTTTAACGTTTGTAACAAAAATTTGTCCTTTTGACGAATTAGCTTTTATCATTGTCTCGCTGATTTTTCTTTCTTCAATTTATTACTCGTCATCCTTTGGATATTCAGATTAATTTATTTTAACACGCAAAATTAATCAGAAAAACTAGTTTATGCTTTTCTATTAAGCAGCTTAATGGGGCGCAGGAAAATTTTGTTTCTTCGCTAATATAGAATTATTGTATTGTCTCGACAGTTGATATATTTCAATCAAACGAACGTTATTTTATCGGAAAGACCTGATATGTCCGATTTACAAGTGGAAATCTACATTTACATATTATTAAAGTTCCTTTAGCGAGGAAATGTAGGATCAATCGAAATGCTTTATTTTCTTCAGTTAAAATTAATTTTTGTCAATGAAAATGATACCTAACACATCGCTTGTTTTTTTTATTTTTTGCTAGTAACGATAGATATAGCGACTTTTAACTGACTAATATACCGAAATATAATAATATTTTTATTCCATTAAATGCAAGTATATATATAAACTTTTTTTTTCCTCTGTTTTTTTTTTTTTTTTTTTGTCTACTAAAGATAATATTCCAAATAGTTATTGAAAACTGTGATGAAGAAATTCCTCATCATTAGATTTTACCGAGTTTCCGAAAACTTTCTAATTTTCATCGCGTGCTTAATGTATAATGGCATCAACAGATATTTATAATAACATTAAATGGAGATAAATATAAATTAAATTTATTTCAACAGCATGGAATTATCTCATGCTGGGTTATTGTAAATGCAATTCATTAAATCCTGATAAATATAGCTTTTAGTATTATTTAAATCAAAATTATATAAAGTTGACGTTCACTTTTGTGATATTTTCACAGATGTAAATCTGTAATTGATCGTATGTTTCAATCATTGATAAATCATACAAATAAATTTCTACTTCCATTTATATGGCATTGATAGGGAAATGTGCGCATTGGTGTGCGCACGTACCTTTCAGTCATAAAGCAATGCCCGACATTCATATGAAGTCATAATTTTATTTATTTATATATAAAGATATTTAAAAAAGGCGATAAATAAATAAGTGATTGTTTCAACTATAAAATTTCAGCACAGCATTGCCCTAATACAAAATTTAATTTGATGTATTGGTGGTAAAAGTCGCCCAACTTTTCCATTCTTATCTCTACGTATACGCATAAACCGCAATGTTCCATAAAATCTTATAGCCCTATCTTTTCAATATAACTAGACGATTTTACATCTTTGAGATTTAAAATTATAACTTATTTTGTAAAAAGAATATTAATGTTATGATTATCAAGCTACATAATAGCGTAGTAATTTTGATTTAATGTAACAAATACATATATATATATATATATACATACATATACATACATATACATACATATATATATATATATATATATATATATATATCCTTGGATTATTATATTTAAGAATAAAAATTTTCATTGTTCCCCGTTGTGTTTAGATGTAAACGCTAGTTTAAACGTATCGTGGAATTATTAAAGTGCGTCGGGAGGAGACTGTAATTGCTAATTATTCGACACGGAGTCGCGATATGCTAATGTGTCGCACAATGAATAATCCAAACGCTTGTGTTTATTTTGCAAAAATTTCATCAATTAAATTTACCTCGTAACATCAAATTTACCGCTGAATAAAAGCTGCAATCTACAACAAATATTAGAAATGCTTGTGTAATTTTTAATTTTCGTACCTTACAATGTAATATATTAATCGTAAATTAGTCATAGTAACGTAGTTGGTGAAAAAGTGAGTATTTAAATTTATTTAAATACAAATTTTAATAATTTTTTCTATACTATACCTGAGGTGATACAACAATGAAATAAGCATGCGTTAATTATAGGATGTGAGATATTGGCAAACATTGCTTTTCACACACATATTAAATTTATAAAGGTTTGTGTTAATAAATCAAAAGTGAGTAAATAAATGTCTAATAAGAGATTAATTTGTCGGTGCTAAAACTATAAACTTCCATCTGACGCAGGTTTTAGTACTCGATGTCATTTAAAGTGACACGGAAATAAGATAATCGAGGAGGATTAATCTCGAGTTTCGACTCTTCGATAGCAAGACTCGCCGATCGTCAAGTACTTTTAAAATTATTACATAAATCCCGGGCGTGTAAAGATTCATTTAATGTCAACGCGAGAAGATAAAAAAGTCTCGCATTTCCGAGCACGTAACTTCTCCCTTTAATCCAGCAGCCAACGTATTTCATCCTTTTGTCCCTCCCTCTCCCTACACCCCTACCGCCGATCACTCTCGCTCGCTTCTCTCATTCTCTCGCTCTGTTTCTCGTCCCCTCTTTTCGCATTACAGCGGCGTCGGCTGTGATGTTAACGTAGGCGTCGGCTGCAGCAGCAGTAGCTCTTTTCCGCCTCACTTCCTCCTTCGCTAAGCATCGATTCTGTCTCTCGTCCTCCGCCTTATTTCCGCGCTCTAACTAATTCCATCTCCTTTTGCCGTGTACCTACCTATTGCCCGAATCTTAACCTCACGTATAAACTCACACCTACAATTACATAAAGGAACTTTGGAACCTGTGGTTATTACTTTTGTCACTTGGTTCTCCTACGATTTCTCAATGTGCGCCCATATTGGTCTCTCTTTTTTTTTTTCTTACCGATTGCATGTTAAACGGAGTGCGATTGCATTCCGCGGATCGAACGGCAATTGATTTTTGCTTGTAAGTGAGAGCCATTAAAAGTCAAAACTTTTTTTTTTTTTTTACGTTTTAACATAGTCCTTCCTTAGGACTTAGGATATACATTTTTCTCATAAAAACTTGATTTTAAGTTGAAGTTGCGTCATCATCGGTCTTCGAGTTGGGAAGCTACGGTAAAATATAATTAAGTATACTATGAGTTATTTGCATATAATCATTTATCCTCGAACTTCCAAATGTCTTAGCGTAATAACTAAAATAATTTTAAAGCAATTTTTATTCTATCTTCTTTATACGAATTAATTTAATGTTAACCGATAAATTTTTATCTTCTTTAAAGATTTTTATCTTTAATGTTAATAGAATGTATGAGGTAAAGCAAGTGCAACACCAAAGTTAGATGATACGATTAGAAATACGTGTAAGGAGTTTCATTTTTATTCGTTGAAATCTTGAGAATTCAAAAAATAAGGCTAGAAAATATGGTATTTGAAGTTTTAATATTGACACACACACACACACAAAACACAAAGACAAACACACACACAATCGCGCGAAATTTTGCATTATTTTTTTGGTTTGTTTTGTGTTTGTTTAAACAAAGTTTAAAATTTTTCTTCAAGCATTTATTAGCGCACATACTGTCTTGTTTACTGTAATATCAATTGAACATTCTAGTAATTAATAGAAATATTTTTTAAGTTGCAATTATTATTGTGGCTCAAGAATTAGTTTGAAATATAATATATGCAATGCTTGGTTAGTTTAAATTTAAAAGAATACATTCAGCGATTAAACCTTAGCTGTAATTTCATTAAGCGAAGCTTATATATTAATTATTATGCTATCTGATATTGTATACGGCCATATTCTATTATATAATGATTTTTTTTGTTTTTGTTTTTTGTTTTTGTTTTGAAGAGACGAAGTAGCCAATGTTGGACCAGTAATATTTCCGATAGAGATGTCGCGTTAAAAGCAGAGGAGCTATATGCATTTAGCATATATGCATTTTACTCAACAGGTACCACCGGGGTGGTGATACTTGTTGAAGTAAATTCCTTTGTCAGAAATTTTCCATACAATGTGTAGTTCGACATTTATAATGAAAATCATCAATTGTAGAGAAATAAAGGCGAGGAGGGTGATGAGGAGGATGAAGAGGAAGAGAGGAAGAAAATTGAATGAACCGCACTTAATCGAAAGCGTGTAAGCATGTAAGTTGAATTTAACATATGAATGCGTATTGTCCATTTAGGTTTAAGGAATAAACGTGGCGCACGTGGTGTCTTCTGGCATAATATACCGATCGGCACTTTATAGCGTCGTTCGCGTATATTTGTAGATTAGCAGAGCCGTTGGGCTTGGCTACTTGGGCTAATAGAATTGGCATTGAAATGTGGGCCGGCATGTAAAAAGCTCATTGGCGAACGGCGAAACGTATGCCGATAGAGAGAGAGAGAGAGAGAGAGAGAGAGAGAGTGAGAGAGAGTGAGAGAGCGGAGTAACATGCAAATTGGCGGCAAATCGCAACGTCTCCCGCGGGCAAATTGCTGGAAGATGGGAGATCGTATGGTCGGAAAGCGCGAGCCATACGTCTAAGCGCTCCTTCGAAAGTCCCGTCAATCATGTCTAGTCGATAGGCGCGAGAGGGCACCGACGCCGCCTGTGTTTTGGCTACTTGGGTGGTGATTGCGGCGGCGGGCCGGAGGGGAGGGAGGAGAGCGAAAAAATCAAGAAGCCAACCCGCCGTCTATCGGGGGCAGTCGGCGCCGAAAAAAGTAGCCGCCATTCACAAAAGCGAGTCGGCTTCTTCGTCCCGGCAGAATAAACTCAGCCGTTATTGCGCAGCCACGCGAATCCTCGGGCGGCCCTCGGCGTTCTTGAGAACCGTAGAAAAAAGGCGAAAAAGCTTGGGACTCGGTGCACCGGCCGCGGAATAAAAAATTCCGCGATCGGTCACACGCCGCGCATCCCTACCACAGTAGGAGCACGATGCACGCGTGTGTCGCAAGCTGTGGCTAAAGGTGCCCAGAGGTAGGGGAGTACTGGAGGATGACGAGGAAGATGCCCCGAGGCTTGGTTTCGTGGTGCGCTCTATCGGATCTCCCAGCTGGGAAAAAAGGACTCGTCGGGGTGGGGGGGGGGGTTTGGATTGAATTGGGAGGAGGGGCTGGAGGCGACGGACGGAGAGAAGCGATGGAATAATTATAAATAATAGCCGTCGCTGGGTTGACTTTAGCCGAGATCGATTAGCTCGGAGAGGAGTGTTCTACTTCTGGTCGCCGTCGAGCTTCGGCCTTCATTCCATGTCGTTTTTGGATTTTTTTGCGCGCTCGGAAAAACTTAATCATCTGCGGCTTTTTAGCGGCAGGGCCGATTAACGTTACATCGAACGTTTACGACTTTATGGCCTTTTAATTATGATCGAGGAGGTAATTTATTGCTTGTTTCCGGATAACGCTTAGGAGAGCATCTTGTTTAGGGCGTTTAGGGATTTATTTACGTGAGATTTGACATTAAGCTGCTGTAATGGGTGAAAGCGACTCTAGGTTGAACTAAAACATGAAGGTGCCACATTTATGTAAACTTTTGTATATTTATGTTTGAATTTATGAATTTATGTTTCATTAGATAAAGCAAAGTCTATACCCAAATGGTATATTAACGCATATATAGTAATTTGTTGTTGTCGACGCTATTTTATTTTAGAATATGCTGCGATTATAATGGTTAATGGATAAATAGTTATAAGAAATATACAAAACATTGAGATAAATGATATATGATACGTACGATACAATTAGAAGTCTTTCTTCATTGCTCTCTTCAGTTGAAAAAATAAATTATCCTATAATTATCTTGCGATATATCGTTCGAATCCTCTTAAATATATCACATTATATTTTCACAATTACAGTCTTTGATTGGAATAAGAAAAAAGAAAATAGATTTCTTTTTCATTCGACGCGAAAATGTTATTGATAATTAAAATTACATTTATATTGAAAATACTTGAAACAAAAAGATATTTATTGATAATTAACTACCTTATCTACATATCATAATCGATATTTGAGAAAGAAATTTGGATAACTCGTAAGCGATATGTTTATGATTTATGCTCAATATTAATGCTGTATAAATGGCTTTGTTAATCTTAATAATAAATCTATGCATTAATATGTTTTTCAATTAAACGTAAATCATATTAATGTTAATCATGATGATAGAACAGCGGTGTAAATAGGAATCGGGTTGATTACAATGTATTTAATGTGAGTATTATCAATAAATATAAGTTTTCATTTACGAAACATTAATTAGATATACTTTTTGAAATTTATACATTCGTTTTCGAAACTATTTCCCTTAAAGTTTAAGACAATTTATTGCGAAATTAAAAATTCAATAATGATTAAATTGAATGTTTAGAGTTGGTGATTCAACGATCTTTTTGATCTACTTTATAATGCAAAAAAATTTAACCCCAGATGAGTAAAATATTATTTATATTCTTATACTATATTCACTGGCCTTTTATCGTAAATTTGTTTATATATTAACAAATTCACTTATTAATGTCTAAAAATAATATAAAACAATGAATTTTAATTAGATTTTACTAGAAAGAGTTAATGGATAATATTAATAAGAGGATGGAGATTTAATAGATAAGACTAATAAGTGTAAAATGTTCATAAAAACTATTTTCTTATATGGACGCATAATGGTAACATAATTGTGTATAATAAAGTGTTTTATCAGAAACTAAAGTTTCTAGAAGTTAAGCGGCAACGCATTAAAGGCTGTTTAATTTTTTCTTTTCCTCTATAAAATCTTATATGTTACATAAATTCCCACGTGAACTCGTAAATCCCGTAGACCGAACGTATTCTTCAGCTTTTAAAAATTTAAAACACTTTTTTTTTCCTTTTTTTTTCTTTTTCTCTTCAAAATATTAGCTTAAAAGCCACACAAATTCGAAAATTTGAAAGTTCAAAACGTTCTTGAATATTCTGCATGTATTTATTATTATATAATGTAAAATACTTTAACATTCAAATTTTAAATATACATAGAAAATATTCTATTGATTTATAAATATCGGTATATATATTATTTTATATTCAAATCTCCGTTATCTACAGGATTTAAAGACTATATTATAAATTCATTATATAAATATCGGTGTTCTAACGTATATCTAAGGGACCAATAAAAGGATAAAGAATACTTTAAACAAGTGAAAGAATAACATTACCAGATTTCATTATATAATACAATTGGTTGATTCTACAATAAAAAAAAAAAAAAAAAAAAAAAAAAAAGAAAGGTAGAATAGGAAAGGCAACCTCGTACTGTGAGTTATAGCATTAGATGTTTATACGTTAAATTATATATTTAAGTAAACAAATATAATTGAGAATATAATTTCATGTGAAATAATGTTTGATAAGGAAGAAATATATAATAACGGAAATACGACCATTTTCCTAAAGGCAATTAATAATTTTTTGTTGTATTTTTGTTGTATTTTTAATATTAATAGTAAGCAATTTGAATAGTCAGAATGATGATAAAATAGGAAACTTCAATACGTACTAGAGATATTGAAGAAAAGCATTAATTTGGCACGGCACATTGAAGTTTCGATGTTATAATGTGTAAATTAACGCTGCTCGACATTACGGGGAATTACGGTCTAAAAATAACAATTATTACTTAATTAAAGTGATGAGCAGTAAAAGCGTGAGAATCTTCGAATTTAAATGATTTATCTACTTTATCCTGGTAATAAATACTATCTCCCATAAGACGGGAGTCGTGGATTATGAGTTTATTATGTTTTAATAAGGAAAAAAAATAAAATTTAATAAGGATAAAATAATGGCGCGCGTGTGTGTGGATGGGTGGGCGGATGGTAAATCACGAGCTTGCCGCAACTCCGGCGAAAATATGGAAATAGCTTTAGCCAGAGTTTGTAGTCAAATCGACATGGCAGCGCATTTATCGACGATGTTCGATCCGTAAGCTTGGCAGCCTTGAAAAACGAGAGTAATATCTCGATTGAAATAGCATAATTTCGCATCGAAGGAATGACGGAGCCTGGGAGAGAAGTTTAGCAAAAAGAAGTTCGCGAACGGCCCGATAGGGTGCCACGGCAATTAGCAGCGCTAGATTTCTGAAAGATAATGGCTCGCAGCGAGGGAACGCGGCACTACGACATCCGCGCATCTTCCTGGAGGACACCGAAGTAGTGTAAGTAACCGCAGCCTTCGTTAAAAATCGCCAATACCGCGCACCATAAAATTAATCTCCCGCGCAAGGCGCAATACTTCCGATCGCTTTTCCACGCCTTGTCGCTCTTTTTTCAGCCGAGGGGCAAGGAGCGCGAGAAAAAGCGTCGCTCTATTCGTCTTTGTCAGGCGGTCACGCTCTCGGTCGTCTGCGTGAGCCGGACGAATCCGTGAGCCGTGGCCGTCGCCAGCGGCCGCTCGGCTACCTGGCAAAC
>NW_011948435.1:432112-450461 GCF_000503995.2 Ceratosolen solmsi marchali
TCCCTTCTTGGGCGAAGTCGCGAGGGGCGGCGGGGAGGAGCCGAGGGAGCCGGACGATCAGGCCGAGGAAGGGGAGGGGGCGACGAACCTCCCACGCCTCCTCGTCGTCCGAGAGACAAGCACCAGGGGCTATTTTGCTCGCGCGCTCGCTTTATTTGCATTCGGATCGATATCCAATTATCGTATATTAAACGGCCCTTCTTAAAGGACAGGACCGCTCGTGCCGGGCGCTCGTTAATTATCATTATGATTAATTGTTTATTAATTATGCAGGGAGGGGCTCCGTCTCATTGGCCGTCGGTGCGTGCGCGAAAATAAAGGGTCGATAGGACGGCGGCTGGGATGTGCGTGTGCGGGTGCCTGCACGCGTATACGGTTCCGTGGGGTTGGGTATGGGGATGAGGTCTGGTGAGGCTGGTGTGTGTGCGCGTGTGCGCGCGTGTGTGGTATAAGGTAAAGAGTAAATTACGACGGGTTTTCATGTATCTCTCGCGGATATATTGTATGTAGTAAGACCGCGGCGGACGCGGGTAAATGTTGCTTCTATCGGCGCTTCTTAAGTCCGATCTTTCCTTAGTTCTCACTTGATTGTATTACGGCGGCGAGACGGAGGCCAAGAGAAAATGCGAGAGAATGTAGTTTACGTGTTCCATTTACTTTTTGAGCGGTAAATCAGTTATATGCGCGTGTCTTTGTTTTTTCGTTTTCTTCACACCCCCTCCCGCTCCCTCCCGTTGCTTACCCCGCCTTTTCGTCTTTGTCGATGTTGGTTTTATTTGTACATAGTGAAGGCGCCTGCGAATCGTCTTTTCAATAGATGATTTAATTTCTTAGAATGGTGCTTTGCTCTTTAATCTAAGCTCGTCCTGTCTTATTATTTATAATTGCCGCGCGCGACTTTTCTCCAAATTTACAATAAACCACAGTGTCGTCTTAGACTTGGACTTTAAACATTTTCCAACTCACGGATATGTTAATTACAACTAATTCATAATTAAGAGGATTCATTTACCAGAGTCTTTTAATATTATGAATTATTTAATGGCAAATATAATTGTGCTTGAAAATTTAAATTTAAATGATATAGCTCTATCAACGAGAATGTCACTCGGTACGAACGAGCTAATATTTCTTCTTTAAATGTCCACGATCCAATCGAGGTTGATAGCCGCAGGCGAGTATTGTTCATGAGATCGAGTAGTTTATTTATTTAATAATGATTTGTTAGCTTCGTTCTTGACCCAACGACTTGCTAGCTAATTAATTCCATTTATTAAATTACGCTAATTAATAATGTTTCAATTATCGCTCGATGCATTAATATTTTCCATAATGATTATTATTATTAATGAGCCTTGGGTTTGTCAAACGTTCAATGCTATTTTTTCTACGATCAATCTCTTAATAATCAGATTGATTGAAAGAGCAAAAAAAAAAAAAAAAAAAAAAAAAAAATCGGTGCGCTTCAAATTACAAGTCGTTATATTACAAATTATTTTATTTTTTATCTTCTATCAGCGGTGATATATTGTCGAAGTTAATATTTCTCTTGAGTGGGCTGTACGAGTTCGAAAGGGTTAATATATCACGTTTGAAGATACTCAAGGAAAGCGTAAAGAATGCAGCCTTTGAAGTTTTAGACTCGGTAGAATATAATTATACTTCCCCTGGTATTTACTTTATTTCAACTTATATGCCGTTTTACAAATTTATTTATATACTTTTTTTGTTTTGCTTTCGTTTTGCTTTCGTTTTGCTTTCGTTTTGCTTTCGTTTTGCTTTCGTTTTGCTTTTATTGCGAACGCACGTTAAAACTAAGCGTATCTATGATATTCGGACTGATAAACCAATGAATACTCGCCAATACTTATAAGCGCGATGCGTTGAATAGCAAATGTAATATATGCTTCTTTAAAGATCAATTTGAGCTCGTCTTATTATTTCACGTAAATATCGGAGAAGAGCCAAGGTTATATCAGAAAATGATAACATTTAATCGAATGGGAAGAGAAAAGAGCGAGGTGTTATTTATGAAGATTCACGGGATCGAGTATCGGTAAGAAGAACATAGATCTCTTAAAAGTGTATTATAGCCATTAACAAAATTTAATAATGCAAGATAACAGATATAAGAGTGAGTAATTTATTCTTATTAATTTGAGGAAAAGATCGTAAGTACTGTTATCATTGCCAAACGACGTGCTTTATAAATTCATTTTGAAATAAAAGTCCAGGCCGTGAGTTTCTTTTTAATCGCAAACGTGAGAAAAAGACACGTGGCAAGGAGTATGAGGCAAGCATGAGGCGCGAACCCAAAAGTATCGGTGAAAATCACCGACACGCATGTAATATCGCTGCGGCGTACGAGCTCCTTACGCTAAAAAGAGACGGAACGAAGCAAAGAAGGAAAAGAATAAGAAAAATGAGCAAAAAAAGTAAGAGAGAGAGCGAGAGAGAGAGAGAGAGAGCGAGCGAGCGAGAGAGAGAGAGATAGTGAGAGAGAGAGCGAGAGAGAGAGAGAGAGAGAGTAAAGGGAGGAAAAAATAATAAATAAGAGACAGCCGAAAGGAGCAAACGAAGCAAAGTGCGCGAGGAGCAAAAAATAATGAAGGGGCGACGCGAGCCGCACGCACGCGGTGCTCCGTACCAAGCGAGATGGATGCAATATCATCGTCGACTCCCTGATTCTCTCTCTCTCTCTCTCTCTCTCTCTAAACCCCTTATTCTCTCCGTATACCCCCCCCCCCCCCCCCCCCCCCCCCCCCCCCTCCCGTCCCGTCCCGTTACCCTCTCCCATCACCCATCTCTCGTCTCCCGTCTCCCGTCTCCCGTCCCCACCCAGTCGCGCTCGTAGGCACTCTCGAGCTCTCAACAATGTAAATCGCCGTCGGAAGGAATACGCAAGAATAAGAAACGGAACACCGTGAAGTGTTTGAGCGAGACGGAGCGAAAAGGCTCGCGACTATAATTTCCAGCCGGGGCTCTTGCACCGTCGCGCGATAATCTCCTTTGGTTCTGGCCGCTCTTTCTCGAGTCCTTGAGCAAAAGCACTGCCAGTGAAAGAAGGGGGTGGGTCCGGTGGGTGGAGGACGGTGGTTGGCGGCCTGTTGGGGCAGCGACAGGGAGGAGGGGAGCAAAGCCAAGTCGGCAAAACGCATCAACTTTCCAGGCCTTAGGCTGCGCGCCACTGAACCGGCGCGGCGATGCGCGACTTCTCGCTCCTCTCGCCGCTGGGTGCGCCCCACCGAGCTTGTACTCGCCAAATTAATAAAATGCTAATTACCCTCTTGCGCTCCTCCCTTCCGCTCCCCCTATAACCCGCCCCCACCACTCGTCCGACGCTCGACCGTCGACACTATGTCCTTCACTCCCTGTCTATCTCAATGCGCATCTGCCGACTAATCTTCTTCTCGTTTGAGCTCGCCAATGTCCGGACTTGTTGTACTGTCGCTGCGTCGTGGCATATTTGGTCTATGGTTTGTGGACTCTCTATGCTCGGCACTCTCGAGCCTGGAATCGTGGATTTTATGGATGCATCGATGATGCTTCGTCGCCCATGACTGGTTAATCACTGCGATTGAAGAATGAGATAGCGGACGAAGAGAGGAGACTTATCTACTATCTCCTCTTTCTCTCTCTCTCTCTCTCTCTCTCTCTGTGCGTGTGTGCGCGCGCGCGTGTGTGTGTTAGATAGAGAGAGAAATTATTTAATGCTAATATTTGACCACCGAGGATTAACTTAGGATCACTTCTATTTTAATGTGCTTAGGGGTCGTCAACCATTAGATATAATTGTTCTTATTGTTATAAGAGAAAGTTTATGTAAATAATGATGATTAACGTATTTCGAGATTTCACTCGATACGAATTTCCTTATTTTCTACAGTTTGACATTATCCAGTTAAGCCATTATTAAGCTAATCCATTGGAATTTTCACAAGTAAATTGCTAAAATTCCAAAATTAATGTACGTTAATTAAAATTATAATAGCCTTTATGAAATATCGATTAAAACGTGTATTCCATACTTTAGACGTTCAATTTTCATATGATATAAGCTATTCTATTTTCAGATTGAAAACTATAAGTTGGCCGGTCGATTATTATAACAACGTCAAATGAATAAAAATCGTACAACTAGAATATTGATTTTCCTTATCTTTTTCGATTTTTAAAAATTTTTTCATATTTTCTTTTTTTTCTTTCTTTTGTTTAAGAAATTTTATGAATTGGTTAACTGGCACATTGAGCGTATTAATATCTTATGTGAGATTATTGTCGTAAAGTTGTTTATTTTGCTGGATGCGTTGTAATGGATTTAAACATGAAAAACGTAAACATATTGAGTATATTTATTTGAGAACTCAATTCACGTTCAATTCTCTTGAAATTAATAATTTGCAGTTTCCAAACACTTGTGCACAAACTTTGTAAAATTTTTAAAATATTAAACTCGCGTAAAGTTCACTTGGAATAAGTTTTTCAGTGCCTTCAGTTCAAAATTTCATTTATTTCGACGATAATTAAAATATTCTAGGAATTAATGCCTTACATTAACATATTATTTTATTTATAAATAAATCCATATATATATATATATATATATATATATATATATATTACATAGCTTAGAAAATTTCATTACTTTTTCACATTTATTAAGTGTTGGAATATTATTTGGAAAATATCTAAATTTAATGTATATTGACATAAAGATTAAGAAATATTGGTTTCATCTGAAATTTAATCCAACTGTTTAAATATAAATGCAGGCTAATACAAAAAATATTTATAATCGACAGGGCTAAAAGTGATATTATGTAATTAGACTTTTGTGAATATAATAACATTTGTTTTGAAGATTATCGCCCATAAGGTTTTATTTATTTAAGGTTATATTCTATTATTATTAGTTTAGTTAGTTTGCACAGTACTCGCAATAAAATTATACATATAGATTAATAAATAATATTTCGGACTCATATTATAATTACTTTTGTATATTGTAATTGTGAATGTGAAAGTTTTCATCAGTATTCTATAAAATTTCTCTTATTTAAAAGCAACGATGTACCGTACAATTCATTTTCACAATAATCTTATATTTCCTAGCACACAAATTTCAATACATGTTTTGCGATAAAACTATTTATTCTTAATATTAATTTTGCTTGGATCAATGCACTCGACAATTACGAAAATGCATGCATTCGTCTTCATAAAGAAACATGCTCTAAAAACATAAAAAATACTATTTCCTGTCTGACAGTATACCGACAGTAATTACTAGCAGTAGTTACAAAACTAGAACGGCAATAACTGAGGCGTAACCTTAATCATTACCTTACACGTGCGAAGAAAAATTTTTATGAACAATCAACACCTCGCAAGTGTTAAGATACTGAAAGACTTTACAGGCTCATTTTTGTTTTCTTTCATGTTAATCTTTTCAGCTTTATAATTGTTATGTAACTTTATATTCAGTAGTTTATTACATTGGCAATTTATATTAGCATGAAGTAGTCAAATTTTTCCTCTCGGCTATCCTAATTAAGTATCCTTATAAGATTTAAAAGCAACTTCAGTATAGCAATATTATTTATAATGTTAGTAAATTTGGCGCCATCTTAATTAATCCATTCGAATTATCATATCATAACAAAGCATCTCGCTTTGATATTAGTGGATTACTACTCTATTATTGTTACGCTCCTTAAATATTTCTCAAATAAAGTTGTCGTTAAAGAAAGTCGTTATCTATTAAATATTAGTTGATTGTGCATTAATGTATAATTACATGCCAATCAAATTTTTATTATACCCATACTTTATACGGTATTGCACATTAACTAGAAAACTTTTTTTTTTTTTTTTTTTTTTTATTTATTTATTTATTTATTTATTTTTTTTTTTACTATATTTGATATTAAATTTACAAATAAATTGCTTAAAGTATGTATCTTACGTTATTACTGTTTACTTATCGAATATACGTATCTTTATAATTCTTATCAAGTCAAATGAAACATTTGATATTTATTCATTGAATGCAATCGACTCAGTTTCTTTGAAATTTCATGGATTAGAGTTTTATAGATCACGCTTATAATTTTTATTGCTTCGTTAACTCGTTAATTGATCCTATTCGATATGATTAAGTAGCGTATGGATATGATAATACATTCATCTTTTTTTTTTCTTTTCAAACATATCCAGGAGATAAGTAATGTTTTATCATTATATTACATATTTAATATTCAATTTCTTTTCTTTTTTTTTTTTTATATCATCTATCCTAATTGATAGGTATATATTTGTCTATCTATATGAGATTTAAAATTTAATTAAATCCAACGATTATAATTATTTTATTGCCTTCAAATTATCTTTTTTTTTTCTCTCTTTTTCATACAATACGTTGAGATATCTCTGAAAGAATTTCAAAACATAGCGAAAGTATATGTATTTGATTACCAAGGACTGCATATTTTATATCGATGACATGAAAGAAAAAGGAGGAAAAGAATCCATGAAAAATAATATTATACCAAACTATAAATAAATAGTAATAATTGCAATTGCATAAAATAGATATAATAGTTTTACATTCTTTTATCATCTGCAACGAATTTATAAACGTTTACGATTAACTTTACCTTTACGCGTCAATTCTAGTTCTTCAAATATTCCAGAAAATATCGTTTTTTTTTGTTGTTTCTGTTTTTGTGTCCAATAATTTTAAACACATTTTACGTCAACAGACGACAAATAAGTATCGGACGAGCAGCAAGAGGTAAAATTTTTTTCAACAAAATACTGCCAATGCAATGCACAAGTTGCTATATATATACATAAAAAAAAGAAGTTTGTGTTTCTCGTCTGCAATTGCAGGATTAGAAGAGGATTTCAGCATTAAACGCAAATACTCAGTGGTGTTTGAGAGGCGTCTGAATAGGTCAATTTAGAAAGGCCCTTTCTGCAAGACCTCATTTTCATCCGAAGCTGATACCGTGCAAAATTTCCTCTAGAGTATCTCCCGCTATCCGCTACGCAAAAATTTGTGTGCACGATTTTATTATTCAAGCTCCCTCGCTAATAGTATAATGATTGCTTTCCTTGCTTATCGCCATTATTCCTAAGGGTTGTTGCTTGGCTGTTTTATTAATAATTTTCATTGGCGGGATACTTTCTCTATTTTTATTCTGATACGAAGTGAAGAATAAATAATCAGATTGTCGATGCAGATCTTACCAATTGGTCTATTCTTTCACTTATCGTAGTCATTGGGAATTTTGAGACACTTTTTATGACCACGCAAGGCATTTTTTAATTATGTCAATAAGGTAATTATCCTTACAGGTACTCATTCGATTGATACTGCTGGCATTCTTAGTAGACGCTATTGCATCGGTGGAGCTTTCGTAAACGAAAGGTGACAAAATTCAAATGTATTGCACAATCTTTGGCTTTCCATCTACTTGAATTTCAAATACTCTTTCTCTTACGTGCACTAATATTTTAGATATTTTTTTCATTTGTTGGCTAAAGAGTTGAGAAATTCCATTGAAACTCGAGGCGTACATACAAACCAGAGCTAGCACTCTTTGAAAAGTGATTAAACTATAGAAGGCAATTTTACAAACTGTAATACATTTAACTAATATATCGTACCGCAGATAAATACCTAAAAATGACATTTTGAGCTTTAAGAATGTACGAAAGGAGGGTAAAAAATGTTTGAATTTAGAATAATTTTCTATCTAAATATATAGAATGAAATTTGTTTTCAAGGATGTAATAGCTTAATTCAATGTTGGGCATTGAAATACGTTGGCTTGAGATGGCATAGTAAAGTTTCCATTAAATAAGCATATGTGTCTTTGGTGTTGTAAAACTAATTATAATTATACGTAAATTATTGAGCTCTCGGCGATAAGATGATATGAAATAGAACGATCCCGAATTGGAAATATAATATGATAAATTTTTAGATACTCCAGCTGCTGAAACACTAGCCTAAAGATAAAAAAAGCATGACCTTATCGATGTAACTCATGAATAGAAGCTCATTTTGTAAACAATGAGAATTACGTATATATATATATATATATATATATATATATAATTATATGCAATTATGTAAATAGAGGAGGGGAGGGAGATGGGAAATTATAACGGACATTATTCTTAATACTCAAGAAGCGCAATTCACCGATTTATTTACATTCATTGAGGCTGAATCTACACGGTTCTTTAAACATTAAAAGTGCATTGAAATCCCTAAGAATGCACGAGCAGTAACCGCAAACAATTGCGAGTGTTAAGTACTAGAGAGAGAGAGAGAGAGAGAGAGAGAGAGAGAGAGCGCGATTGTATAGGGCGTTCGTCAGGAGTGGGGTAGCCCCCCGCAGCAATGCTCGGTCCGACGTGGAAATGCGTCCTGGTAATTGAGGAGGCCACGGGGCTGCGTAGGCTGAGCATCGGCTAAACGGTAGCGCCATATCTCTGGCAATTATTCAACATGATCGAGTGTGAAATGGCCGTCGGCGAGAGAGTCGGGACTTTCACACCCCCCTGGGCTCCGATCGATGTTTTTGCCCGGCCACGAGGAGTCCGCGCAAAAAGTCGCGCCGCGGACGGAATAAAGAGCCGAGGAGACGATGCGTAAGTGCGCTCATCGGCCGGCATAGGCCTCCGGATTCACCGGCGTCGGCTATTCGGCCGAAACAGGTTTCGCGCAATCGATTCGCGCCGGAGCGGCGCTCGACGCGGCCTCCGCGATTTTTCTGCGCGCGGGAGCGAACCGATTCAAATCGCTCCTTCCGCGAGGGCAGCGGCTGTGAAGGTGCGGTTTTGGATCGACGGCCCCGCCGCTGCCGAGAAAAAGCGGGAGGGTCAGGCACGTGAGGGAGGGGGAGGCGCGAGCGGACGCGCGCGCGAGATGATCGAGATAGAGAGAGAGAGAGAGAGAGAGAGAGAGAGAGAGAGCCACGGGGGCTGAAAAAACTTTGCTCCTCGTCGGTGGCCTAAAGTCTTCTCGGAAACTTTCGGAGAGATTAAAGAAGCTCGCCGCGCCCTCCTCCCGCCCGGGGAAACACTTGCACCTGTGAAATCACTGATTTATAGGATTCTTTTTCCCTCTCCCTACTCCTCCTAACTATCGACATTCAGCCCCTAATCGTGCTCTCGCACCCCCGCCGATCGTTGTTGCGATTAGTGACCTATGGGGTCCTTCGGACCGCCGAGCCGCCTTACGCGGTGGACATTATGTACGAGGAAGGTCCTTCGATTTCCTCGGCTGCATATTATTAGGATGGTGATTGGAGGTGTTGGTCCTGCGTCGTCTTTAAAAATTTTCTTTAGAAAATCCTATTTGCTTACATTATACGTCTTACGTTCTATTGCTCAAACGTCGGCAACATGTTGTTTCATTTATTCGTACTGAATTTTGAATTTTCAACGAAGGCGGGGAGGAGGAAAGAGATGCCCAGTGCCGATGTTCTTTCGTCCATACATTCCATATCATTTTAAGCTCGTCTCATGAAAAATCCAGTTTAATATACTTAATTTTAATATTTGCCTTTATTGTATGATAATTATCTCGAAAGCGGCAATTCGATACATCACACTCGATCGTTGTATTAATTTCTTTTTTTATTATTATTTTGCCGTTCATGTTCTCATCTCACGAGGAGCGAGTGTAAACGAATTAGAGGAGCCAAGGGGTAAATACGTTCGATTATTATATTTTAATATTGAAAGACGCGCAAAATTGAAATGGCTACTATTCGCATTCGTGACAAAATCAATGGCAATAATTCCATTAACAAAGAGGCCCCCCTTATAAAATAAAACAAAGCATCAATTAGATTAGATTAGTGCTTATCGCTGGATTAAAATAATATCATCGGGATAATTTCGTCGCAAGATTATTTTAAACGAGCATAGCAGCGTAAGTTTTTCATTAAAGATGTGCCATGTTAATAATCTTGCTAAGCGCCAAGATTATTAAACCGACTAACGTCAATCGAGTTTTTACGAAAACCTCGTAAAGTCAAAAGGGATAGAAGTCCCGATATTGGCTCGTGAAGGCCCACGGATGTACGACCACAGGTGCAATAGGGCTCATCCTCCCTAATAAGCGAGGCGACCCTCGGCTCCTTCCTAAAGAACGCATATGTTCGGAAAGCGGTGATGTGGGCACAAAGGGCAGGGATTAAATGTGGATGGAAGCGAAGGATCGGGACACGCATCTCGGCGCAGAGAAAGTGGGACGGGAAGATGCCGAGGCTGATTGAGCGGGAGAAAGACGGATGGCTGGCTACCCGAGGCGATCGTCTCCGGCTTTTTGTCGATTTTCGAACGCAAAAATAATGCGCCACGTTGACCCGCGCTCGTCGGCCGCGCACGCACGGGGTTATTTTTTCCCGGGCAACAATTACCGGGCGTCTAGCGTCGCGCACATATAAGTCGCCGACGCGCACGAAACCACAGCACTGCACGCTCCATTTCTCTCTCACTTACTCCCTCTTCCTCTTTCTCACCCTCTCCTTCTCTCTCTCATCCCTCTCTCTCACTCTCTCTCACTCTCTCTCACTCTCTCTCACTCTCTCTCTCTCTCTATCTCACTCTCTCACTCTCTCTTTTTCTAACTCTCTCGTTCTCTCGCTCTCCCGCTCTCTCGCTCTCCCGCGCTCTCGCTCTCCCTATTCCCCGCGCCGTACCTCTTACCTCTTACTCACGGTGCTCGTACTCCCGACATCACGCACAAGCTGCGCTCTGGCATTCCTTCCTCTTCCGACATTGCAAATTGCCGTTTAGAGGCTCTTTCTCTCGCTGAGCAATGCTGGACCCGATACACAAACGTAACCGTCTGCGTCTATTCTTACGAGCGCACGGCTCGACGTTTTTTCCTTTTTTTTTCGTTCATTCCCATTTTTTTCTCCGCCTTTTTTTTTCTTCTTTTTCTTTTTTCTTCTCGAAAAAGCGAGAGAGAAGGCCTACTTTTACGAGTGGAAATTGCGTTCGTGGAAGGGCAGTTGCGTTCTTCGAGCCAAGACTTTTTTCTTCTCGCCGAGTTGCTGTATTATCCGTTTTTGCTGTGAGTTTGATTTTAAATTCACTTTTGTTCTTCCTGAAAATCATTTCCTTTCGACTCATTTTATATACTTAAGAGTCGAGAAATTATAGTACTCTCTGGTGGCGTGCCCATCGCACCTCCAACTACATTCAAATCTATCAAATTAAGTAATTTCTCTGTTTACGTTGAATTGGCAGAGGACAAATTTTTCCATTATAGATCGACATTTAAATTCCTATTACTTACAGTTGATAAATGACGTTTTCTTTTAGCCATTTGCTGAAATCGTTATGAATATTTTAAAATGTTATTTCAAATTCAATCTTTATATATATATATATATATATATATATATATATATATATATATATATATATATTACTTTCCAACTAATAATCATGCTTCTATTTCAATTTTTTACAATATTTTCATTCATATATATTTGGAAGGAGATAAAAAAAAGCTTACTACTATCAATTAATTATGCGATTAATTATCGATAAATTAATAGCATATCATACAAACAACAAAACAAGTAGGATCATAATATTAATATTGTTATAAGAACAAACATAATAATAATACATTTCATCATAGTCGCTCTTCAGAGTGATGTTATCTACATTCTTATTTAAATCCTTTTCATGGCTACACATATGCATTATACTAATATAATTTTGCATTATATATAATGGTTCTCTAAACATGGAAAAATTAATTTTTACATACAGGTCGCTGTTTATAATATTATCATATTTTCATCTTATTTATTTAGAATTTCTAGCAAATCTTATGTATTATACGACATCGTTTAATAGTGTATTGAATATAAAAATTTATAAAAAAGAATTATCATCGACTCCAAAAGAAGTATCCTCTACAATACCTTAATTAATATTTACCATAATAAAAGCATACATTTATTGAATGATTTATTATAAAAAAAGTAATGAAGGTAATTAAAAATTTTTCATTAATATCGTTGAAGTTATTTGTATTTTCAATTACGTATTAGTATATTATAATCATTCGCTACTTGTTACAATAATTATATTATTTATCCTGTAAACGTGTATTTTATTTCAAAATAGATTATAATGCGTATTAATAAGAGCCTTTTTCATAATTTTTTAAATGTAAGATTTTTTTACTTTATGAAAGGAAATAAATAAATAAATAAATAAATAAATAAATAAATAAATAAATATATATATATATATATATATATATATAATATCGACGCTTATAGTGTAATATATTATTATTATTGTTATTATTATTATTATTATTATTATTATTATTATTATTCTTAAGCATTATTAAAGCTTTAATAAACAAATGCCAATATCTTTAAATTAAATTGTGATTGATATTCAGTAAATGTCAATATTTTGGAAAAATTCTTCATTATTCTACAAAATTGTGATAATAATTTGACAGCTGCTAAATCGGTCCATTATTATCTCATTTATTTGCTACATCGTACATTATAGTAATATAAATTTGTGCAATTAATAACTGTAATTTTAATGAGCAATAGAGGAAAATTTTATATATGATAAATTTCAACAATTTACATGCTTTAAAGTTTTATGTCAAATTTTATCATTTTATGAAATGACAAAGACGATGTGTAAATCATAAATAATAATGATATAACAAAGACGATCCTAATGGCGTCGAAAGTTCAGTGCATAGAATAAAACTAGAAAAATCCTAGAGGCAATAGACTAGTAATATTAATGTTATTGGTATTACGTTTGGTTCAAGTACATACAGTATAATCAACTCTAGACTCGGTATTTATTAGTTATTATATTACTCTTATGTCTTATTGCTTTATTATTCGGATCATTAATACTATGCTCATTGCCTCATTACTCTCGATTACTATAATTTTATTGACAATAGTACATTTTTCTTTAATGAATCTAGACTAAATACAAAATTATAAGTATTTTATGGATGTTTAGAGATTCGTTTAGAGAAAGCCAAAATTTCACTCATCCGTTTTGAATTTTTTTGTTTTTTACTCCATTTCACGCATTTTTATTAGCAAAATGTTCAAATGAAGATAATGTTAAAACAGATTGTTATTAATACGAATTTTATAAAAGAAAATTATGAAAGTGTAAAGAATATTTTTTTCTTATGATTTTAGGATTTTATAGATAAAGTAATTTTTCAAATTCAATTAATGCAAATAGTATTCTTTTGAATTTAAAAAAGTAATATAATTTATTCGGTATTATTGTGAAGTAAACTTAAAAACAAACTACAAATTGTTACAATAGAAAATATTTAAGTAGTTGTGTAAGGTTTTTATCTACATAGCGGCTTTGGTTACTCTAAAGCTATTCTGCAATGGAAGAAATTCGTCGCCAACATAAGTTGAATTGTCTATTTCATAAATGTAATGTTACATTATCGTAATACGTGTCATTGAATTTGTCGTTTACATTAAATCACTTTGCAATTATGAGTTTCTCTACTGTGGAAGTATATAATGTGTCTGTGCGCGTAAACGACTAAGCGCGGCATCAGCAACTATTACGTATGAATCAAGATTTCATGTTACAAATACATTGTTTTCATTAACATAAGCAGTCTGCTAATTAATATTAATATTAATAACGAAATTCGTTTGTTATTTTACGCATGCGATAAAGCATAGATTTATTTCTTATTGTTGGAAGATATCGTTTCATACCCGATTCTAAGGTATGATAATCGTTCGGTCTCTTCGCGATTCAGACTAGAATCTCTGAAATCAGAGGTTGATATTTTATCCTCTCAGTTACGCGAGTCTTATTACTATGTCCAAAATTCAAATTATGTTCTACTGCAAACATAATGGATAACACCTAGGTTATATGGTAAATGTGGGAAGTAATATAGGAAGAATTGAAGAAATCAATGGTAAGTTCGCTCTTTGTGCTAAATTTCTCTATTTCATGATTATTATGTTAATTATTTTACATTTTTTTTCATTCATTTATTATTATTATTATTATTATTATTATTATTTTTAATTATTATTATTTTGTTTTAAGCCAATCATTCTTTTAAGATACATTAGATTACTAATACTTCCCGGCTACTCGACAAATAGTGCAACAATTAATTCATGTCTCGATATACCAATTTAAGTATATTAATAATCATCTAGTATTGTAAAAAATTCATCATGTCCATTGAATAAAAAAATTCAAATATATGTGCTGGATAAGTGGATCTTTTACAGAAATATTTGACTCATTTGTATAGATGAAACACATAATGTGCTTGTATAAAGGATTCTAAACATGCGGTTATCCGTTGAATTATCGGCTTGGTGCATTTGAATACTTTTATTGCTCGTACGATATCGATATAAAAATATTCACTTTTTCCATAAAGGACTTTCTGCATTTTATTGTAATAAAGTGATGTGTTTGCAATACTTTGATATCGTGTAAACTAAGGTAACAACTGCGATCACAACATAGTTAGATGGAGACTTTTAGAGCAGTTTTATAGCTCGTATGAAAGAAATACGTATGATAATCTTCTTTTACGTTATCCGAGGCTGTTTGCTTTTAATTTAATAGTTACCAAACAATAAAGTATCTTTTATTTAAACACGAAGATTCACAAAAGGAAATAAAAATATTTTAAGCCCGCTGTAAAAATATGTGTAAATGTAAGTATGATAGTAGTAATGGCAATGTATTATATTTAATAATGTTTGTGTACAAACAATAAAGTTTCGAAGCAAAATTTTATATTCTCTATTATTGTGTATTATTATTATTATAGTATTATTTGGATTTAACAACTATTACATGCATATACGTTTATTACTTACATGATCAACTGGACGTTATTACAAATTTTCCTAATCTATTTTCCTTTCAACGAGGAAAATTTTTTTTTAGCTTATATACATTGATTTAGTGTAAAATATTACATCGATCTTTCGTAATTTAATCATATTATTGCTTGCGATTATTTTAATATTAAATGCCCTATTTTTACCAATTTAATCATAATTTATCAATTACCTCGTTCAATTATATCGATTTATATAGACAATTCTACAATACTGGTTAAGAATTTTCTTTACCGATTGTTATTTTTTCAACGTTTTATCACTGAACATTGATTTTCTTATTATTAATTTTTTTCCATTTCCAAGAGTATATATAAATCTTTTTTTTTCTTTTTACTCTGCTACCTTTAAAACTTCACTACTTGTCATCGACTTTATCGTATCTTCGTACGATGTCTCTATAAGAAGGTATTCACTTCAGACTTTGCTTTCTTAGAAAAATCATTATTTCTGCTCCAAACCATCATATAATATGTATATAATATCTAGGGGAGTGTGTTATTTACTTAAAAAATTGAAAAACAGTACACGGAGTAATAATAATATCGAATCGTAATAATTTTTGTATTTTTATGGTATAAGAAAATTGGAAGCTCAATTTTAATATCCCATTTATATAACAATCTTATTTGTTTACTACGGCTTTACCGATATTTCATTAACATATATATATATATATTCCTAATAATTATCCTTTTTCTCTTTCCCCTTTTCTAGGTAATAAAGTTTCTATAATGAGTATTTGTGGTATTGTTATCTTTGATCAAATACGAATATATTTCTAGCAAATTTACACAAGTTCAATAATTTCATTTTTAACACTTTGGCAGAGAACTTTAGCATAGTAAAAATCTATTTTTATGCTTTTTAAATTTATTCACGTAAGAGGAAAATATTTTCGGTCTCTCAATAAAGTCTTCGAGGCATAACCCACTTTTTTCAAATAAATGCTATACTATAGTAACTATTATATTATTCAGTATTATATTTCTGAAAATTTTTTAAGTTTAAGTTTTTTTATTTTTTTTTGTTTTTGTTTTTTTGTTTTAACACTACGATAGCTCTATTCAGTAAGCTGAATACTAGAAATTGTTATCGGCATCTGTAGAAATAATAATTTTATTGAATGATACGGTATTTTAAACTATACTATTTTTACATATATTCTGTGATTTTATTTAGATGAAAAGTTAACAATTAATTTTTTTACGTATTCTCTGTTAACAACTGTATGAATTGTTTGAAATTACAAAAATGCATTTTCAATGGCAAATGATAATAATAATAATCATGATTATGACTGTAATGGTAACGATAATGATAACAATTATAATAATTGTGATTGTAATAATAATGTGTATTTAGAGTATCGAATATCTAAGATAACAAATATTTCTATTTTTACGCTATTTTATTGTATTGCTTATAGCAATATTAATATTTTTTAATATAACTCTGTTTTTATTAATTCGATATATACGGAGGTTTGATATCACATTTACATAATTCTCTCTAATTTACTAGAGATCATGTTTTCTAACAGTTATTTTCCCTTTCTCATATCATATTCTTCGCAGTTAACGGTTAAACATTTTTTTTTATCCAAAGGAAAAATTCACAATATACTATTATTAATACTTTTAATTTTTTCATATGAAATTATATTATGCTATTTCTATTGGTTTTACAGAGTATGGATATGGATTAATCGAGCTGAAATGTTCTGTTCAAGTGTTAAAGATTCAAAGATTTTACTTCACCAAATTTGCTATTATACGGATATTACTTTTTAACAATTCTTCTATTATTCAAGATTATGAGTCGGTTTTCGAGAGGCTGAAATCCAGTTGATGCTATCGAAGTCTTAGAAGATAAAAAAAAACTTTGAAAGTCCACTTAATAAAGCTTTTTTCTTCCAACAAAATTGCTCTATTATGAAAATGTATGTAACAACTAGTAATGTATCGTTAAAGAATATTGGCTAATGTTTAAAGGTAATGTGATTAAAAATTTAATTATTTAAATTATTAAAAAATTAATTATTTAAAAACACTTACTGTCATTTTATTCGGGACGTTATTTTTAAAAATAATTATTAATGTTTCCATTTGCTTCAACTCGTAGAGTCGATACAGTTTCCTATTATTTAGTGCGCAGGTAATTGAAAAATTCATCAATGACGACATTTTAAATTGTAAAAATATTGAAAAATATCACAGTAAAACACGAAATTCTATTTTGTGCGCCTATTTCTATAAGCTCATTATTATTTACACACAAGTTTTTAAAATACTTCCCTTACTTTCTATCAACAACGTTTCAGCAGTGATTTATTATTTTAACTATTTACGCGCAAGCGGGCGATCGATGATAACAAATGTTTACCTCTCTCATCAATTATTTAACAATAATATTTGAACAACGTTAGGTGCCGCATGACCTTAAAGTATTTAAATTTACCTTTTTACCTTTAGCACTTAACGCTAATCATTTAACGCCGTCAAAAATTGCAAAAATGGCATTATCCCCAGTAGCTTACTTAATATTTTCCTACCCTAGAACATATAATGATAATGAACATAATATCGGTTCATTGGAATTTCATTCGTTTCCATTAATCCATTGAGGCAATGTAGTCAATATGAAAATGAGGAACGAGGAAGGAGGAACTCTTATCAAACTACCCACCCCCTGCAGTATTCCAAGCAATTTTGTGATTAAAATATAAACGGCATTTAGCAGCGAAAGCTCGAAAATTTGCCGCATCGGTATACCATTGAATTGCCATTTTAAATTGCACCTCAGAACCCGACTGACTACGAAGGAATTTTGCATATATCGAGTTCCCGACCTCCTCCTAAAAAGGGGAAAACCCGTCTAAAAAATCTGGCCTTCGGGCAGCGGTGCGTGCAGTCTGCGGATCCGCGTGCACGCATCCGTCTTTGTATCTGGTTTAACTTTTTCCGCGAGGCCTCGCTCGCTAAACCTCCCTATTCCCTCTCCATCACCTCTTCAACTCCCCCCCCCCCCCCTCTCCTCATCACGCCACCCTCTTTCCCCAAACCCCACTCACCGCTCACGCTCCACTCGTTCTATCTTCATCTATCTTTGGTGCTCCTCTATTTTCGCTCGTCTCGGTCGTATACCTGCGGGCAGTTGCGTTTTTCTGTCGGCTCCCAGCCCCTCTGCACACATGCACGTACACGCACGCACCGCCATCTGTCCGTCTCGCTCCTCCTCGCAGCTCATTTCTTCACGCAAGCCGAAAGAGATGCTCCGCTCACGCACGATCCCCGATCTCTCACGCGCTCGAGTGTATCCTCGACACCTGCGATGAGGAGCGAGCGAGAGACGTAGAGAGAGACGTAGAGAGATGTAGAGAGAGAGAGAGAGACGTA
>NW_011948435.1:450473-477973 GCF_000503995.2 Ceratosolen solmsi marchali
AGAGAGAGAGAGAGAGAGAGAGAGAGAGAGAGAGGGTGTGTGTGTGTGAGAGAGACTGGTGCCACGATGGTAATGGCGGTGGTGGGAGGGAGGTGTGGAGGAGAAAGGGATTCGAGAAACTCGTGAAAAAGGACAAGTCTTGCGAAATTGAAAAGAACTCCTGCCGCCGCCTGCTCGAGATACTTCTCAGGAAGAAAGAGCATCATTCGATTAGTGCGCGTGAGATTGCACGAAGGCGGCTAAGCGTGATTTTTGCCGAGATTACGCGACGCATAAGCGTTAATTATTTTATAAGTCAATTTCGCGAAAACTGTGATTTTTCGTTATGATCTCTAGGCACGTGACGCGACCAATCTTGTGTCGACTCCACGTAAATTAATATTTTCTCCAAGCGTAAAATCTACAATTCGCACTTGTTTATTTTACCTAATGGTCTACACACGCGTGATCGCGCACACACAGACACGCAGAATGAGAGCTCTTGAATGATTTTAACACTTGCAATAATTTTGTATGTTCCAATAATGATATATTTTATGAATAAATGGTTAATATTCGAAATTAATATTTGGTCTTATTGTTCATTGTCGGAGCTTAGCATTTTTTTTTTTTGCTTTTTCTTTTTACATTTAAGACAATTTAATATTACCGCATGTACCTTGGATTACTTCACCTTATCAATAATATAACTTTAAAAAAAAAAAAAAGCATTTGATATAATTAATAATATACATTTATATGAAAATGGTGATTAAATAGATAATTAATACAATTGACTCTTAACATATTATTTAGCTGGTGAAATTTTTAACTCTGTACTTTGAAATCTTGGAAAATTGAGGCTTTCATGGATATAATTTCTCATGCAATGTAATTAGTATGAAAATGTTTGAAAATTCTACGTCTAGTAGTATAATATTTTCATTTATATATCATACATCTGAAAACTTGATTAAACTTTGAAGAAAAATAAAATGAAAATAATCGATTCGATGATTAATTCACACTAAAGTTTTTCTAACATAAGAGTGAAAATAAAAAGATTACTTTAGATGAAAAAGTGACTTGGCCATTTTTAAAAAATAATTACAATTGTCTATGATATAAGAACCAACTGCTGCTCTCATAAATTTGAAAAAGTATTTTATCCCATATAGCGCGGTGAAGATCGTTAATTTAAAATTCAAATCTACTTCTCATAAACATAAGCTTCTTTATTTTTGTATAGCAAACTTCATCTCGAATTATTAGATTTGATTATTACATCATATCTGAGTCAACGGCTTATTAAAATCCCATGTAAAATGGGGTTAAATTACGTAAAACATGAGAGGGAATAAGGCAGGATTGTCTCCCGTAAGGAAGAGTGTAAGGGTCGAGCAACAAGCAGTGCATTTTCAATGGAAAATAATGCGCTGAAATTTATTAGAAGCGACAAATTACCCGACATCATCAATATTACAAACAGCGAGGTTGTTGAACGTATCAGCGGAATCCAACCTCGCCGTCGTCCGTCTTCCTCATCTTCGCTCATCAGCATTCGTCAGCCCCGAAGGTATGACTAGGCAGATATCTCAACCCCGCCCCCGTGCACAGCCACTACCGACGTTATCATATCGACAACTCATAAATGATACGGACTGTCTGAGAACGCGGCCAATCACGAGCGGGAAGATGGGCCTTAAACTTAAAAGTTAAGCCCAGGGCGAGCCGGGAGTGCGCGAAGCACTTGGTCGGCCGATTTTCAATCTGAAGCCTCGGCGCGCGATTTCCCCGTCCGCGATACGACGAGCCGTCGATATCTCTGGCTTTGGCAGGAGAGAAATGATTATACGTTTAATACCGATTAATTAGCTACTTTTATTTCTTGCCAATATTCTCGCGTGGTTGATCCACTGATTTATAAAGCTGCGGCTTTACGGCAATCGCTCGGTCAAGTGTTTCTATTTTTCTTTTTTGTCTCTTTAGTTTTCTATCACGCGAGCTCTGGATTTTGAATGTCTTGTACGAATTGCATTCTTACGAGAGCAATAATAAATGTATTCATACTTGAAACTTAGATTAATAAAATGCATTAAAATCTGCTTAATGAGTAGCAACTTCTCAGTTAAAAGCATTAAGATTACATCAATGAGTATATGCCTGTAAATGGATGTATAATTGGTTATATATATATATATATATATATATATATATATATATATATATATATAGTACGTATGAATTTTCTTGGCATTATGCAAAATTAACTTAAGCATTACGTTTATGTATAGAATTTCACTAATGATTTACCTCAACTAAATCTAATAAATAATGCTTCTTTCAAATCGCTTATGCATCCAGTTGAAAATCAGTTGAAAGATATTTTTTTTCTCATCCAAGTCTTCAATTGAATATAAATTAGCGCTAATGAAGCAATGTATTTAAATTCTCAATTGAATATAAACTTTTACGTTTGAGCCGAAACTTCTAAGTAAACGCCTGATTAAATCCGTAACTAAACAAAATTTTTTGTTTATCTTATTATTCGAACGGTAGTGATTTTCAGTGACAAGCCATGTACTTCTTAATAAGAATAATAATAATTACATAAAATAATAATGATTAATGATAATTATTTGATATTTCTATTGTAATCGTCAAATGTGGAAAAATGCTACTTTATTGTTTAGCAGTCATTTTATTGCAAAATTCTACGTCTTATAATTAATTCTATTAATATATCACTCTATTTAGGAAAATATTTTTTCACTACCATTACACCTTTGACAATTAAACAATCAATCATCATTTTTACAAATATTATAATGCATAAAGAACGTGAAATAATTGTTGAAAAGTGCTTTAGTTAAAAACAACAAGAGATCATTGCTCGTTGTTATTTGTCATTAAATTTAATAAATACGATAGAAATAATTTGAGGAACTATGAAAACATTAGTTTGATCGCAACTTTAATGCTTATTAAACGTTGAAATATATTTCAATAAGTTTTCTAACGGCTTTTTACAATATTTTTTCTGCATTTTCAGGGTCCAGGAAGAATACTAATGATCGGCAAGAAATAAATATTAAAAAATTAGTTATATATTATAAGTGTTTTAATAGGCTATTAAAAGCCGCGATAAATGTTCTCGGCACATCTAAATTGAGGAAATTTTTTAATGAATAAAAGAAATGAATACGATGAAATTATTTTAGTTTTTTTTTTATTTAATACACCTTGAATTAGACTCAAAATAAAAATAATAAAATTATTTCATTGTATTTAATGAATGTGATGTTGTATATAATTTATTTAAAAGTTACTCTACCATATAAACTCAATTTAATGTATTAATTTCATTTAATTTACGAATAATTATAAAAAATTATTTTCTCAATTCTTTTCGTATTAGAATTTATGTTTTTCAGTTTTAATATTATAAAATGAAAAGCACAATTTTACATAGATTTATGAGTGCTTTGTATGTACATATATATATATATATACATATATATATATTTATATATATATATACATACATACATACATACATATACAGATGATACTTAATTCTAGATAATTTATTTTGTGTTTAAACGAATTCTACTCATTTAAGAACGGCATTCTCGATTTATATGTATATATATATATATATATATATATATATATACGCGTACGCACACGCATAAGGGTAATTACATGTAAAACAAGGCATGTACGTAAAAGAATGTACCGATACGTATTAATAGTAAATTAATATCCAAGGGAAAATAAAACTAAGGAGTTAACATTAAAATTGGAAAGTAAAAGAAGATTTTGACGGTATAATCCTCTTTTCATCCGACGATTTTACGAAAAACCTTGTACAAGGTACTTCATTGATCGATAAAACATGGCTAAAATGGGGGTCTTACTAAACTCATCCACTATCTACTTCCGTATTTATTCGAGTATCTGAGGATCGATCGTTCTTTTCTAAAGCTTGCATTTCGCCGATTAAATTAAAAATGAATAATCTGTTGTAAGGATAAATTAGTCGTAAACGTAATTATCGATCGCAGGGTAAAATAGGATGCATCGGGGGCTGGTATTTTATAATAATAACACGTATAGTTAGCTACACAGCGATTTCACAAATAGAAAGCTGCTTAAGGCTCGTAAAAAATGCACGATCCCGTTACACTTATTCCGTCCGTTGCTCGGCAGTTCTTCGTAATACGCATCTTCGTTCGCTCCCGTTGGCTAAGCGCAAAAACCAACCGAAAACAAAGCAAACGTAGCAGAGGCGCGCGGCGGAATAGTTTAGAATCCAATGAGGAGCGGCGCGGCGTAAAAAAGGTCGTGCAGCTGAATTCGACGGCTTACGTAATCGTGGTGGATTCGCGAAACGGTAATCGGCGCTCGGGTTATCTCTCTTTCTATCTCTATCTCTTTATCTCTCTCTCTCTCTTTCTCTCTCTCTCTCTCTCTCTCTCTCTCTCTCGCTCTCTCGCTTTCTCGGTGTCCCATGAGAGAGAGAGAGAGAGTGTGTGTGTGTGAGAGAGAGAGAGAACGCGGACTTTCCGTTTCAGGTCCTAAAGCGCGTCGTGCTCTCGCGCTGCTGCTCCTCGCCGAGAATCGAAGGAAGCGATCGTGCGCTCGCGCCGCAAGGGAGACGCACCAACGGTTCCCACGAAGATCTCTCGCTTGGCTGTGAATAAGAAAGAGAGAGAGAGAGAGAGAGAGAGAGAGAGTGAGAGGGAGAGAAGGAGAGCGAGTGGACGAGTGCGAGTGAGCGAGGGAGGCGGGCGGCAGCGGCGTCGGTGGGATGACGGCGTGAGGGGGACAGGGAGGAGGGGGAGGCCTATCTCATAGCTAAAGAAGTGTACAGGGCGAGCGAGCGGCTCCACGCTCGTTTTATCCTAGAGAGTGCGGGCCGACTTTGCTCTTTTTCTCTCTCTCTCTCTCACTCACTCTCTCACTCACTCACTCTCTCACTCTCTCACTCTCTCTCTCTCTCACTCTCACTCTCTCACTCTCTCTCTCTCTCTCTCTATCTCTCTCTCTCTCTCTCTCTGTCTCTCTGTCTCTCGTGGGCGCGCGCGCGCACTCAGTCACTCTACTCGTTGGGTAGGTGAAGCATCTACGGGCATTAATACCCGGATAGAAAGAGAGGAGAAGAAAAGGGAGAGGGAGGGTGGGAAGGAAATTAGAGAACAAAAGAGACAGAAAAAAAAAAGTATAATATATGTATATGGCTGCAGTGTTGAAAACGTGGTGGACTTTAAATGCACAATTTGTGTTTATTTTTAAGCGAGTTTACCAATGTAAATGCATATTCGATTTCGAAATAAGTATTGCATTATTTTGGCTTATTTATCAAGTACTTATTCCATTACTTGAGACAACGACACTCATTTTATTCCGTGTATCATTTTATATTTTATTTTAGGGAGAATTTTCAACAAATTCAACACGTGTAGTATAAAAAATAGAGCTTTTTTGCGTAGAATTAAAAAATTTTTTATCTTTATTATAATTTACATAATGTGTGGCTATAATTTAATAAAAATATACAAGAATATGGTTATAAATAACGTGTTTGCAGTAATATTGTTAACAAATATTGTAATTCAATATGTAACCTGCTAATTTTAAATGATATTTTTGATAAGTTGTTTCGAGGTGATAAGAAAAAATTTCATCATTTATACGACATTGGAGGGTATTATACCGAACGAAAGTCATAGATTAATTATTAATTCGAAAATATTTTTTCTTCATTCACAAAGTTTTATAAATTATAATCGCAAATAAAAAAAAAAAAAGCCGCTTCTGGAATGTAATTCCCATTCGCTTACTCACATTACAATAAACATACTAATTAAATATAGTAAATATAGAATTTATCATATATTATGGAAATACTAACACGATATTATATTACAGAATATCAATATTTATTAGCTTTACTATATATTTTCGTGATGGACACGAATAGTTTGGCAATGAAAATTTATATTACCAATTGTCATATTCTTAAGCTTATATTCTCAAGGCCATATTCATATTCACAATAAGGATCTTTATTTGTAAGGATATCGATATTTTATCTATCCGAATCATCAATGATTACTATAAACATAATAGAGCACCAGAAATATAAAATCCGCAAAGTAAATTAACGCAAACGGATACTCTATCCGTAAAATAAATTAAGCCAAACCTAATGAGCAAGGGGTGAATATTTATAAGTAAGATGTATTTATACCTCTACGGAGAAGTTTAACTCCCACTTATTATAACGATATCAAGAATAATAACAATGATAATGAGAATTTAGACTCGGCGTTAGAACAAGCGATCGTCAGATTATAAAAGACCACGAGCAGTTACCGTCACATAATACAGAATATCGTTGATTTTTTTTTTTCCGCACTCTAATGTTCAGTAGCAGCACAAGCGGTGACAGCAGCACAAGCGGCAACATCAGCAGCAGCACAACCGGTAACAGCAACCAGTCCTAATAACGCTAAATTTGACATTTAGTTGCGAGTGAGTTCTTCGATATTTACGCGACATACGTAGGGGCACAATTTCCCAATGGTCGGTCACTTCTGCAGAAGGAATTTCAGCCTAAGAAGAAATACAGTAGGCACGAAATAGTGAAGGCGAGGGAGAGAGCGACGAGGTAAGGGGGGCATAAAGAAAGAAGGGAAATAGTTCTAACGCTCGTGTCCTTCGGCCACGCACACAGGACCTCGCGCTGACGAGAGAGCCTTTATATATTTCGCCGAGCACGCGATCCGATGCAGTCCGCGAGCGTCCCGATGTTTTAGTCACGGGAACGGAGAAAGAGGCGATTAAAGAAGCGACGGGATAAAGAGAGTGGCGCATTGACGGCGGGGGGAGGCGCAAACAGAGATAAATCAATGGCGAGCGCATAAGAGGCTTCTATTCATTTGGCATAGGCTGCTGTTGCTGCTGCTACTGCTCCTCCACATAGATATCGTAATTATATGCGTGTGTATGTCACTCGCGCATCTTACTTCGATGCTCGGTGGATCACCTCGAATGTTTCAACTACGGCGTTACCATGCAACCGGCCAGATTAGTTCTCCATCCTCCCCCCCCCTCCTCCTCCTCCTCCTCCTCCTCCTCCTCCTCCTCCTCCTCCTCCTCCTCATCCTCATCCTCTCACTCAGCCTCTCGCCTGCTCTATTAATAACACAAGCTGCGATTGGGACAAGGCCGATGCTGCCTTTGATGCTCCGACATGAAATCCGCTAAGTAGCGGAAAATTTATCCATTCACCCTAACGAGAGAGAAAAATCGCCGAGCTTCTTCTCTTGATCAATCTCGACGCGCGTACCAAGCGAGTACGTAAGGCGCTCCCCCCGCACAACTTGAGTAGTCGGTGCTCTCTTGCTTTCTCGATCTTCCCGTGAAATCAATTACAAGTTATGATCTTTTCCGTACCGCTTGATACTCTCGAGCCATTTCAACTACTTTTTTTTCAACTTGTTGCCTAATGTTTTATTAACGAACGACAATTCATTATGCTTTTTGTTCAAATACCGCTTTATATACCTTTTGCCTTAAAATCTCTCTCCTCTCTCTCTCTCGCGCGCGCGCGCTCACTCTCTCTCTCTCTCTCTCTCTCTCTCTCTCTCTCTCTGTCCTTCATCAGCTATTCCTTCTCCTCCTTCTCCTTTCTCTTTCAGTGTCATATTTGCATTATGTGCGGTAATTATGAATATATGGCCTTTGCTTTCGTAATCTCGAGATTTTCTTAGACTTTGGAATAGAAGTATTACTTTGTAGTAGAATTTTTCTATTTGGATGTCAATTAATGAATTTAAGAGTACGTTTCATAGAGACATGGAGTTGGTTTCAAGAGTACATGGAGAAACGAATTTGACAAATTCATCCTTAAAGAAAGTTATTAGTTCTGCCTTTGATTAATAAAAAATTATATACATCATATAAATTTGTTTAAAGCACATCCAAGTACATATGAATAGAAATGTACGACCTCGGTAATTTAAGTACAACGAGGAATGTGTTTTCAAATTTCAATGTCTTACTGGCGCTCGCTAATCGTATGAAACTATACAGATAATATTGATTTATCGCTTTCAGTATATATACTTACAATCATCATCATCATCATCATCATCGGATAATAATAATATCAAAGTGTTTTACATAATAAAGGCTTTTTATCCAAATAAGTATAATTATAATTAATTTGCATTAATTTTTTTATTGAAAAATTTGCCTTTCATTGATAATTACAAATTATTATTATGTGTATTAAAATATATTGTATAGATTCATATATATATATATATATATATATATATATATATATATATATTTGATTAGGTGCATGACCAATATTTAATTTCAAGTATACAAATAATAAAAATTTATATATATATATATATATATATATATATATATATCTAATATAAAAAAATTTAAAAAATTCCAATAATTGTAAAGCATGACTATTGTAAGGTTAAACGACCTTAACCAACGACAAAATAATAATAAAGTTTAATAACTTTCATGTATAATTTTCATAAAAATTGGTTTAGATTATAAAATGGAATTAATTATGAACGACTTTGTTTAAGTTAACGATAAATTCAGTTAAATTTCTTATGTTTATTTATATAATTACCACATGTCACGTATAATGATTAATAATTAATACATTATGAATTATTTTCAAAATTAGCTGTGCCTCATTTCCATGGGCTTTTGTTTATAAAAAGGGTTGAAATTAATGAAAAGCAATTGAATTGGTGATTAAATAGTAGAGATATAAAAATTCTGGTCATGCTTAATCATAACTGATAATCAAGGGCTGATAAAGCCCAGTTAGTTATCTAGCGCTCGCCTATTGATCAGGATGTATCGAGGTCGATCGAGATTTGAATCGAATGCTAATTTATAATGCATTTCATCCTCTTGTCAACGCTTTCGACATTTTTCCAATTCTTTATAAAATCTCAAAAGACTATAATGAAAGTATTATATATATATATATATACATATATATAATAAATAACGAGGATGTGTGTGGTTTCTCGTCATGTTGATTTACATGCAGTGTTAAAGAAATGGAGAAAAGGTATTGGTGCTTTAGGATTAAACTACAGCAATGTAAGAATTATCCTTAATAATGACAGTCGACAAAGTGTGCTAACGGCAATTAGCCGCTCGTCTAACTGTATCTCAAGGACTACAAAATTCACTACAAAACTCCCACGACGCGTATGGCAAAATTATGCACTAGTAATTAGTGCGACGCACCCGGGCGCATATCCAGCCTAATAAAGTGCACGACCAGCCTTCGGAAATCTAGAAAAAACAACGACTCCCCCCGCGCCCTCCGGCCGTGCTGTGCCAGTTATTGCGCAAATTGAATCGCGGGGCGAGCAAAAAAGTGAAAGTCGCGCGACGACATCGTTGGGTGGTGGATTGTTGTGGCCGCGACAAAGAGACCGGAGAAAAATGCGAGAGCTCGCATGAATTTTGCGGAAGCCGTAGCCGAGCAATTCGGGATCGGGCAAAAGTATAGCGGGGGCGGATAAAAAGATGCCGGGGACAGCAGCGAAGGCGCCTAGCCGACGACGGCGGTGGTAATGAAATTGCCATTGCGATTGTTCCGTGTGGCTGCTCCGGAGATAAAGAGCGGCCCCGTCCGTTGGGCCTAAAAAGTGAAAAGCGGAGCGCGAGAGACGCGGGAAACCGCGCGATTGCGCGTGCCGTCGATGCCACCGCCACCGCCGCCGCCGCCACCGCCGCCGCCGATGCCCATTACGTATGCAGGTGTTAACGCGTACTGTGGATACGATTGCCAAACGGCGAGTGCGCCTTGTTGCTAAGCTGTGCTCACTCTTTCTCTCTCTCTCTCTCTCTCTCTCTCTCTCTCTCTATCTTTATCTATCTATCTATCTATCGCTATCTCTATTTCGCCGTAGGCCTCTATGCGTATATGCGTGCAGTGAAAATCCTGCCTGGGAATTATGAAACCGCGCACAAGTCTTAGGCGGGGATGAATGGCGATTAGCTCGTTTGGGTGAATATTTATTACCACACGGGGTGGATTCTCTCCCAGGAGCTTTCATTTTAGCGGGTAAGATAAGGGTTTTGAAATATTTGAAAAGAAAGATAAACTTTGATTTTATAAACTGCTTTGGACATTTATCTTCTTAAGAATGCCGCCGCTTTAGCGTCTATGCGTTCGCGGTCAACGTAGAGGAATAATATTCCCTTCGGGTTTGAAGAGAATTTTTCAGAGCCTGAAAATGTTGAAGAGTCGTATGTAGATTTTGTTTCTCAAATGCATGGTGATAATTTATGATTTCGATTAAAATTTACATTTGCAACGAGGGGGTTTTGTTAAAATTTGAGATAATAGTTTGAGTAACTTAAGAAGTGCGATTCCCAACAATGGTCTTGTAAAATGATTTTGTCGAAACGCAGGTGTAAGAAATATTATATGAAAACTTTTAAATTTTGACGTCTAGTACTTACAAATTTTTTATAAATAACGATGTAATGTAATTATTGGATGCTTTATAGACTGGCGATGGTCGTGATGTAACGTTAAGTAGGAATTAATTTGAATAAAATCGTTAATTGATTGTTAGTTCGAAGCTACATCGTTTTATAAAGAAGAATGATTTTTTTTTTTAGTAACTAAACTATTAATTATAATATTTGTAATAATTTTACATATAAAAAAGTTAATAATAATATTAGAGATTACGTGTAATTAATTGCTCATTAATATACTTAATAGTTGCATGTAAAAATATTCATTATATCGCAATAGAATTTTTAATTACGATTTACGTTTAAGGTACATTTAATAATGAATTCAATTAATATAGGACGGTTGATTGAAAAATTGTACCCCAATGTAGATTATGTGAAATAATCATGAAAAATAATAATTGATATTCATTAGAATTTTTTTTAATAAAATCAAGGCGAATGAACGGTTATTCCAGCAATGATTATACAGCCAAAGCTGAGAATGACACGAGATTAAAATGTAATTTATAAAATTGTATTATAAAATTCAGTCACTCTGGAGATATTTTTATAATTGAAATCGAGCCAGGATCTGTATGGTCGAATAAAGAGAAATTGCGTGCAAAAAAGAAGAGGAAAAAATTGTGCGACAAGGAGCCGTCGACACGGCGAGCAAATAGTCGCGAAGGCGATTCGCATGACTGAGCTTTGCAGAAGAGTCAAGCGAGGCAAGCGAGGAAAGCCTTATTTTCTTTGTCCATCATCAACCACTGACGCGGCTAATTTCATAGGCAAGGAAATATCTCCTGCCTGCGAGATAACGACAACGCGAGAAAGATCACCGCAAAGACGATGATTGGAATGTAGGAGGAGATAACAAAGGATGGAGTGGCGAGATAGTGCACAGCATGTTGATGGTTTCGAATCATGAAAGTCTCGTCAACACGTTGATGATAGAGAAATTCTGATAACACAAAGCAAAATTAAACTTAAACATGCGGTTAATTCCACTTTTTAACATTGATTTTTAATTTCGATTAAGTGGGCTAATTGATTTTCTCTATTCGATTGATCGATTGAGAGGACGGAGCCTTGAATTCAGCCTATAATATGACAATTTACGCGGAGAGAAGTTTTATGTACTTACAATATTGTCCAGTTGTCTAGGTCACAAGTAAATACAACGCGCACATTATTCCAAGAATATAAGTAACAAAAAAAAAAAAAAAAAAAAAAAAAAAAAAAAAAAAAAAAAAAAAAAAAAAAAAAAAAAATAAAAAAAAAAAAAAAAATCTAAAAAAAAAAAAAAAAAAAAAAAAAAAAAAAAAAAAAAAAAAAAGAAATGAAAAAACATAATTAATAATAATGAAAGATACTGTATATAATAGTCGAAGAGACCTCAGACTTATCAAGTATTTTATTGTTTCTATTTTCATAATTGCGTGCAATTATATGGTTAATTGTATGTATTTAAACATTTCACAGCATAAATTTTTGCTACCTATAAATAAATTCGCTTATCGTGACGTGTTTGGAAAGAAAAAAAATAGTTAGAAACAGGATAAGCTCAATATGTTGAGTCTCGAGTTCGACTCAATATGTCGAACATCGAGCCTCCTATCCCTCCCCCTACATCCCCCCTTCAGTTCCCGCTCGCCATTAAAGAAAATGAAAATTTTTGGATTTTTTTTTAACAACAAAGCTTTCACAACTCTCTGAAAAAGTATGCCAACGTTAAACAGAAAGACGACAACCTTTCACGAATACCCATTCAAGTCCATTCCAAGTCGACGAAATTAAATCATTTAAATCGAATTCAATAATGTGGTAAGTTTGCTTCTATTTTTAATTAGACGTAACCTTAAAGCGCTAATCAGAAGAGAAAAGAAGGACGAAGCTAAAACTTGTTGGCAATAGTCGGGTATTGGACAGTGGCTTGCAAATAGTAGGCGACTGCGTGAAAAATCGTTATAAAAGGAAGATAAAGCGGGACAAAAGGAGGAGAGAAAAAGTAACGCAATAATAAACAAAAACGCCAAGGCGACAAAGGAAAAGAGAAAAGCTTGGACAACGGGGTAATAGGCGGTGAGGAGTGGGGAGAGCGGTGCGAGAAGGCGGCCGAGTGGGGCGGTTAGGGGGGAGGGGAGCCCGGAGAAAGATTGCCGATCCGTAGCGCAGAATCTGGTGCGGATGCTGGGGCGCGACTCTTCCAAGATTTTATCCGTAATTGCGGATACAGACTCCGATGGAAAAACCGCCGAGGCTACTGCCGCAGCTCTACTACACTCGGGGAGCTATAGGCCTCCGAGTGTATGCCCCTTCTCCCGACGGCTCTTGGCTCGCGCGGAAATACACAGTCGCGGGTTCGAAAAAAGCTTTTGGGCTTTGTGGCGCGTAGACCGGGGCGGAACCGGTGGCCTCGCGTGCGCGAGAGCGAGAGGAGACGCGATTTACTCGCGTAAGACGATTCGAGTAACTTTGCGCGTTTCCTTCCTTCTTTCGTATCTCCGTCCCTCGCCGCCCGCTGACCGATGTCGTCGTTGTCGCCCATCAAACTCTCCTCCTTTTCTCATTGGCCATCTCCTTCTTCACCGCTGAAAACGTCCTTTGCTGAAGTCGAGTTGGTAATTGATGCACATAAAATGTGCTCTTGCATAATTACTTATTTTCTTGCTAGTGCGAGCGAACGAGCGAGTGCGAGCTCTTTTTGCTCGAGAAATTTTATTGCGCAAATCTTCGGAATTTTCCCGCGGACTTCCGTTCGATAATCCGCGCGCTTCGAAGAACGAGATTTGATAAACATTGGGGATTATTTTCCTAAATCAACGGATCAAACTCTCAGCATTTAATACGGAATATGGAATTCCGTTCGCTAGATCTTTCGTCCGCTTATTTCCGCTGCCACTCAACGCTCAAATAATTATTTACGCAGCCATTATTTTTCAATTAAATTCTCTAATCCATTCGACATTACCCCCGCAATTATTAGCTTCGGTAAATTAGTCGATTGTTTATAACTTGGGTAGCAATTCGTTGCTAACCGTTATTATGCCAAGCTTCTGCCAAGGAATCTAGTCCACTTAGCGAAAATGAATTAGTTACGCTAAGAAAAATCCATACATTATTGCATGCGTCAGCAACTCTGGTATCTCAATGGTTAAAATATTTTATATTTGAAGATGCGAATGGTCTGCCGACTATTATTCTACATCCAACGAGTGACTATTTATTTTGTCATACGAGCATTGACATAAAAGATTATTTTGAATATTTGCAACTGAGAAATATCTCCCTCCCATCAATTTAATTGCACACAAATATTTTTACGTATATATTAATAACTGATAATTATTCATAATAGTAATACCGTATTTTTTTTTTTTTTTTTTTTATACAGAATACAGATAATTACAATCTTGCATTATTATGATATTACAGCTAAATCACACGTTCTTGCGTAATTTAGTCTTAATATTACTTACTAAACTAACCTCATATTTATCTTACGACACATTATAATTGTTGATATTTTAATATGTTTTTCGACACATTGAGCTCTAATATTATCTAATATTATCTTTGAAGGGGATTTACGTGAAATTACAAAAAAAAAAAAAAAGAAAGTCAATCTCTAAACAGAGAAAAAATATTTGAATGGAGATGACGTGTGTATTAGAGACACATTACATGTAGAGTAGGATTTTTTCATTATCGATGAAGGTATGTACAAACTATTCGTTATACATATTAATTACTTTTTATCTTTTTAAATTTTAACAGAGTTGTTAGTGCTGTTAGTGGATTTAATTTCCAGGGTAAGTAAGAAATATTTCTCATTAATGCTCGATTTTATATTGATATATTATTGATAGATGAAATAATTTCGGAATGAATAATGCATCGTAATATATGAAAATTGTTGGCAAGCATGGGGGAAAATATTATTGTTATTACCATTGAAAATTGACATTTTAATCTCCAGTTATACGCAGACGCTTTTGTGCATTAGTTTAACAATAAATAAATGGTTAAATGAATAGAGATTCGGGAATAAAGGAATTAATGGCGAACGTAGAGATCGTTGGGACTTTTCAGCCAACGATTTAAACGTCCATTCGTAAAATAAAATTATACCGAATGTTGCTACGACGCTGCGATATCTAAAACGCTGCACGTAATTATTGTAATCGAAAAGTACGTTAAAGTACGAAGGACATGTTGCGATAAATTTGCGCGACTACAGATTATCCTCGTATTACTTGACAGTAGTAATAGATAGCACGAAAAGAAAAAATTAAGCGTTGAAGAAGGAAAAAAAGTCCGCTTTCAACCGGCGCTTTCAATGTATTGAGCAATATTGTGACGGTCGACTCACACTACGACGGAGAAGTAAACGCATCTATAATAAAGCCACGACAGCGTCCACGAGTCTGGTAGTGGAAAAAAAAGGCCACTTGGACGTTCTAGAAATAATGATACGCACGAAAGGCTCTCGGTGATCGTTAGGTCCGCTTAAATAACAATGAGGAATAACAAAAGGAACAGTCAATCTTGAGAGAGATAGAATACGAGAAAAAGCAAAAGGATGCAAAAGAGAGATAGCTGCACAAGAAGGAGCATAAGAAGAGGAGAAGGAGGTGAAAGAAGGAGACGCGGATAGTCGAGATAGCTCATCAAGATCGATCTTCGGCGATCCTCGGCCCCTTCCCCGGAGTCCTCCTTGCGAATTCACGACCGTGCAGCCTCTTTCTATGCACACGCGCGCACGCGCACGCACACGCACACGCACACGCGCGCGCGCACACACACACACACATATATATATATATATATATATATATCATTCCCTATTTCTCCCTTCCTTACTTTTTCCCTATCGCTGCGCCGTTGCGTCGAACGTGTATTTAGACTTGATCAAAGGTCGATCCCAAGTCTGCGGGAAAATGGTCACGAGAAGCGTATATACCGTAGTGACTCTGTTTGCCCGTGCCTCTGTAAATACCAGCGCCGAGCGCCTAGCAGCTCGAGATAGGCAACATTCTCTCTCACTCTGTTTCTCTCTCTCTCTCTCTCTCTCTCTCTCACACACACACTCAGTCACTCACTCCCTCACTCACTCACTCACTCACTCTCACTCCCTCTCCCGCTTCACGTCCGAGCGCGGATGTGCAAAAAGAGAGAAGGAAGTCGACACGGGAGGAGAAGGCGCAAGAGCATGACCTAAGCGAGGGTATGACCAATGCGTGTGCGCGCACGTACGTATGTGTGCGCATTCACGGGATCGGATAAGTGTAATAGCAGCCACCCACACCCACTTGATTCTGGAACGAGGCGGGAGGTAAAGAGGTACGTATATAACGATCGATTTTTCCTTATCGACGAATGCCGTGCATCGCGCCAATTTTCAAGAATTATCGCGTTCGCGAGGGTCTGTACTCCGAACGTGCTGCACGCACTGCTTCCTTCTCTCTCCGTCTCGCCTTCCCCCTCTCCCTCGCTATCCTATTTTCTTGCACGCATGCGTGGGCGTCTAAGTACACGCAATTCCGCGAGAGAGAGAGAGAGAGAGAGCTGGATAGACACGGCAACTACTACGATTTCATTTTTTGCGAACTTTGCTTGTATAATCTCTTTGCATATAAAGAAACAGATAGAGAGAGAGAGAGAGAGAGAGAGAGAGAGAGAGAGAGAGAGAGGGAGAGAGGGAGAGCTACGACTACAAGATCTTTTGCGTAATTTACTCCAAGAGCCAGAGAGAAATGGTGAAATTGGGAGAGCTTCTTAAAGCTATGCTTGCTACACGTGCTTCATTCCGAAAAGACGACGACGACTGAATTGAAAAGTACACCGAAGATCCTTTGAGTATTTCTCTATCTAAATTCATGGATAACTTTCAGGTTTACTGCGAGTAAAGTCAAAGCAAATAACATTCATTTTCATATACTTGGCTAATTGAAAATTTGACGAAGCTTTTATGTATTGTATAAATCCCAATTGAGATTGCATATTCGACGGATTCGCGTATGTAAAATTTCATAGGACTCGCTCATGCATTATAATTAATTGATAATAATGCAAAAAAAAGAACTTTGAGGTATGAAACTTGGAGAGAACATTATAGAATAACTACTGCGAAAACATTTGTATTTCAGTTGTATTTTTTACATATAATAACTACTCCTGATTGTAAATCGTTTAATAAACAAATTGTCAATCGTAAGCTTTCATATTTATAGCTCTCTTGAAATAATTTCAGGTATAAACAACATAAAGTATGATATATTGTTTTGTAATTTATCGGTTATAGGTTAGAAACGTAATTATATAACAAGTAAATGCATAGACTGTAATGCGTATTTTTTCTCCATCTTCTTCTTCTTCTTCTTCTTCTTCTTTTACTCTTCCTTCTTTACAAGCAATAATGCATTATTGAAATTATTTCTAGCCTACTTATGAAAGGACTTTACATGCATTGCCCAGTGAGTTATAAGTTATTTAATTATCTTTAATGTACAGCGAGTGATGTAATTATAGAATCCAAGCCATAAAATATCCTTCTATATTTTCATAAAAACTTAAATACATAAAACGGCAGTCATTGCATCCAATAAAAATTGCATTTGAACAGTTAATGCCCTTGGAGAGAGCATTGATTCTCATTTAATGTACGGAACCAGCGATAGGCTTGTCCCATCACGAGTCACCACCACCGCCCCCCCCCACCACCACCACCACTCCCCCTCAATCCCTCGATCGCTTTCAACCAACCACTAACTCACCGGCTCCCGTGATACTACTTTACGACACGTTTAATACATGTAAATTATTCGTTTAACAATAAGCTTAAGTATTGATATGGTTTCTTACCGCGGTACCTATTACCTACGAAACGACGCCAATACCAAATCCATTATTTTGCAAAGCCTTAAGAGTGCAAGTGGAGGAAGCACGTGAGCACGACTGGATAATCGCGCTTGCGCCAGTGCACGAGGTGCATTAGCGTTAACAATATGGCAGCGGGTATCGACGACTTCCTCTTAAAAGCTTATCGAGCGCAATAATTCGTACGACCTTCGCGGCCAAGAGTCTGCATTGAGCAGCGGTCGAACGAATTCTATTACCGAAGGCCAAACAATGCAAACAAGCTAAAGGAGCAGCGAGGAGCTCGTGCGCTCTTTTTCTCGAGACGCCGCGATTACGTCGACACTACGACGACGAGCCTGCCTGACTCGTCGTGTCCAGTTGCTTAACGACCTTACGGAATCCGTGCGTGATCCATGCCCTTTAATCGCCCTATGCGCGCACACTCGCGATCTGATCGGCCGAGCGGTGGTCGCATCGACTTTTCGGCGGAACTCCTTGTCGCGTGGGTCGGCTTTCGCGGGCCCGAGGGTCCCTTGCCAGCTCGGCCATTGGCTTTATGGGCGTTTGGGAAATCGATGCGTCGCCGTGGCGCTCGACAGTCAAGCTACGCGACCGATGAAAGCGCCCAAACGCGGATCTCCGCTCTCCCTTGCAATTATAATTGCGACTCCGAGATCGCTAGGAGTGCGGCTGCGTCGGCGATAATTGCGCCGCTATAAATCAACGATTGTGGTAAGGCGCTTGAGGAAGCTATTAACGAATTTCGCTAATGTCGTCGCCACGATGGCCTCTTTAATAACAATGCCGTTTAAAAATAGTTTTAATCGCCGTCGTCGCAGATAATGCCGAGTCTCGGTTCATTATTACCGGCGCTTATTGCTTTTTATCGATTCGCAAAATGCGAGCTTTTATGGGGTAAGAGTGACGCGCGCGCTCGCCTCCTCGCTGCTACCATAATATTTTAATTCATTATGCCATTGCATAAATAAAATACTTCGGGGTAGAATTGCATCGGCTACATTGCCAATATGCAATAACAAATGCTAGGAGCGTGGATAATGGCTCTGGGCGTAATGATTGGTAATTATAATGCGCACGAGCGGTTATAGCTTGATGTTGATGATGACGATGATGATGATATGCTTGTGAGAGTTGTGAACGTAAAGTAGGACGAATGAATATTGTTATTCGTAGTGCATTTTAACTATAAGCGATTCTTTTCGACTCGTTAAAAATGTGAGAACACATTGATCGATCGTTCACAACGACCAAAATGAAAATTAATTTATAAATTTTCCAGCACAAATGTGCTCGTACAAGTTGTCACGCGATAAGTTGGTTTTGCTGACTTCAATTCATATTTTGGCAACGTTACGTTAACAATATTCTCTCTCTATCTCTCTATCTCTCTATCTCTCTATCTTCTCTCCAAATCCTATTCGGCAATACGCGATATGATGGATGAATGGTAGAACAAGATCGGCCTATTAGCGATATTCCGCAACACTTTTAATTATGAAAAGCCACGTAAATGCGGCTATTGCCGTCAAAGGCGCTATTTGCTTCTTGCTCGCTCAGTCAAATATCAACGAGAGAACGGAGGGAAATGACAGAGCACAACCAAAAGCCAATACATAATTCAGCGACCGTGTGCGTGTGTGCTATTTCGTTAGAATTTCGCGGTTCCCGCGCTGACTAATTCCTGCATACTTCCGGGAACTCTTAATTTCCAAAAAAGAGGTAACACGCGTAGGTCGGGTCTCGCGGTACACGCGATCCGCACGGCGTAAAATTCAACGAGTTTCCGGGTGGCGGCTGTTGTGGATCGGCGCCGGGGATCAGCGGGGGCCGTTTGCGGTCTTGCGACGCGAAAGCGCCAGTTGCAAAATTACTCTTGCTGACGATCGCCCATACTCACACACCTCCAGCAAAACGAGCGCATCGGAATGTCCGTAGATAGCATTTCGGGGCGAGAGGCGAAGCGCCATCGTCCTCAACCTCCTCATCTACCTCCTCCTCCTCCTTCTCCTCCTCTTCCTCCTGCTCCTCCTGCTCCTCGTCGTCATCGTTGCCACTACCGCCACCCTTGTCATCGTCATTATCGTCGTCGTTGTCGTCGTTGTCGTCGTCGTCGTCGTCGGTGCTGCCACCCTCAACTTTCTCGTCGCTCAAAGTATTCCAAAATCCATGCCTCCGGCAATTTCGCCGCTCTACTAGATATATCGAGCGCTTTTCGGATACCGCAGAGACCCGAAAAGACCCGCTTCTCTCTCACTCGTTCTCTCTCTCTCTCTCTCACTCGTTCTCTCTCTCTCACTACCTCCTTCTCTCTCACATTTCTATAGCCGCTCCTGTGATCGCAAATCCTAATAATACGCGAGCATTCTTTGCCTCTTGGACTTTTTCCCGCGTCCGTTTCGCATTCGCAACGACATCGGGATCTCGATACGTATTTGCGGATCCTCTGCTCTCTTATCATTTGATAAGCCTCGAGTTTACCGATGGATCATTTCTACGGCATTTCTCAAGCTTTCCATCAATTTTGCCTCGGCGCTTGCGTGTCTGCATGCACGCAAAAATTCGATGAACGCAGCAAATTGGAAACTGACGTTATTCCAGTCTAGACGACGGCGACGGCGGATATTGTTTCATTAAATAGTAAAGGATATAGAGGCTATGAAATAACGATGCGCGTGGTTTCATTATTTTGCGACATCGAGTACGAGGTCGGGAGAAAATGAAAAGACGATGTTGTTAGCCATCGAAATACAGCCAAAGTTTTCTCTAAATACCGCCCAATAAGTCAAAAAATTTACGATTCATTAATCAGATTTGCAGAATGAGCTCCCATGATAATCATACCATGATTATTAATAAATGCATAAGTAATTTAATAATTACCATGCAATAATGATCAAGTGCTTAAAAATTAAAATAACGCGTTTGAGCTGGAAAGTAAATGAAATATTTGCACAAGTTAAAATTAATGACCTTTTTTATAAGGTAATTAATTTGAAATGTAAATAAGTCATAATAATACGAATGGAATGAGGCGAATGCGCGTAAACGTGATTGTGTTAGTTGCTGGCAATATAAAAAGTCACCCGAGTGTCATTTTTCAAACTGTGTACTATAATAACGCAATGATAAGTCTATGAATTTCTCTAGCACGTCAGAGCTCTCTGCCAAACCGAATATTAATAATTCATAGACATGAATTTGCAACTTTGGCGATTCTCTCGTCGCGAGGCACAAAGTCTCCAATACTAACGAAAATTGTTGTAAACGAATGGCGTCAGTAGCAGCACAACGGCAAACCTTGTAATGTCTAATTAACCGGGACTAATAGTGTGCGAATTTTTCGAAGCAAAATTGCTCACCATACTGCAAATCGCCCCAGGACTCGCCTCCTCCCAGTAGCCCAAGCGTAATACGATCGTGTCCTTTAAGTCGTCTCGAGACATTCGACGTCGGACGTCCATTGGCCCATTGGCTCTCCTGATTCGCAGCAATATTTTTTTAACGACGTTCCCGTAATGGCATAAATAGGGAAGACTCGATAGTACCGGATAGGATCAGCGGCACACGCACAGCCCCAGATGCTCAGGCCCATTATCGCCGCACCTTAGCGCGCGCACACGCATCACTCCGGCCCTCGCTTACAAATTTTATGCACATGAGCCACGCTGCCGCGCTTCTTGCCCGCGCCTCGTTCTCCTCATCCCTCCCTTTCCCTCGACCCTCCTCACTCAGTCACTCTCACTCTCTCTCTCTCTCTCTCTCTCTCTCTCTCTCTCTCTCTCTCTATCTCTATCTCTCTCTCTATCTCTATCTCTATCTCTATTTCTATCTCTCTATCTCATACACACAACGCGCGCACGCACTCATGCAGGCACACACTCGCTCCATCTTGCCCTATCCGCGCCAGCCCTTTTACCTGCTGAATCCGAGAGAGTCAGTGAGTTTCCCGACGCCGTGATCTTTTTTCGCCCGGTAATTGGGGGTTTTCTTTATTGTGCGCCATTTTTTCCTTAACTAACAAGTGTATGTGAATTCAGACACGGAAACTGGCATCGCTCGGAATGCGAATTCTGTCTTACGAACAACTTACAAACTATTTCAGAGGTTGGTAAGACGGTATTTTTTCAACCACTGGCCACTGAACCTCACCGCCTAGCTTATTATTCCGTTACGGAAGTTCTTTTATTTTTTCTTTTTTTTTTTTGGTTTTGTTTTTCACTCTACTACTCAAAATCCCTTTACAAAATTACATTATTTTCTACAAATACTTCCCCATTATTAATTTAACATTTATATTCACTTCTGTCTTCTTGCTACTTTTGTCATCGAAGGCAGCTGCGTCGTCGAATTTATGAATTAATAATTTTGGACCAACTTAAACGTTTAAATAATAATTTCCACGCTCAGTCCAGTACCAAAGCACTCATTTTCCCTTCAAACTAAGAAAAGAAAAATTAGACGCCAAATTCGTAATTACTTTTAGAAATCAGTGTTAATTAGAATTATTAATAATAACGTTTTGTATGAAATAAAAATGATTAAATATAAATCGTAATTCTTTATTTACTAAAGCACGAAACTTTTTGAAAACATCCAGCATAGATAAAGATAATAGTATATAAATATAATACACTTTAACGGTTTATGTGCTTGTGTTAATTATGTAAGATTTATGTAAACTTCAATGAATGTATATCGATTGTAAGGAAATTAGATAAAGTATTAAAATTTTGTCCGAATACACCAGCGTTCATCTCATGTATTAGATAAATTTTTAATTCTATATATTTTCTGGGCAGAAGCTTAAAATGGAAATAGAATTTTTTTTAGTTATTTTATGGTGGAAGTCAGTTGCCTGTATACAGTGTACGATTGTAGTTATTAAAAATAGTTACAAAATGATATTTAGCGAATGAAATTTTAAATTATTTTCTATATCACGAACTTCCAATAAACTGTATAGTGGCTAAGATAATTTATTAATTTTTCCTTCGTCCTCGTTTAATAAGCAATGAAGTATATGAGCATTTTTTTCTTAAAGTTTTCCTAATGTTTTCAAGTAAATATCGCATTAGGTAAGGTAAAGCGAACAGGCAAATGAAAGGACGTTAAAAGCAAAAAGGAACGAAACAAATAGAAAAGGCTAAAATAAATAAAATAATGTTAGCAATGCAGAGAGGAAGCCCAAAGAGATTTAACCTCGGATGGCTTCATTACCCTCTCGAAAAACCCGCAAAATGTCGCAATGACATGCTCGAATTGTGGCAACAGACGCACTCAAGGGTCAAATGGCCCTCATCTCCGTATCCCTTCTCTCTCTCTCTCTCTCTCTCTCTCTCTCTCTCTCTCTCTCTCTCTCGTCCTCTCTATCTCCTCTTCTTCAATCTCGTAATACTTAATCAAGACACATTACACGCGAAACAAAGACGATCCTTGAGGAGAAAGAAACGAATCAAGAGCGGGTGGGATGGAGTTAAGTTTTCCGCCATAAGATTGCGTCGAGGGATAATACGCAAAGAGTATTACAGGCCGGCCGACGATGCTCCTTTTTTTCGGGGCATTCCACTTGTCCGCCGCGGCTGTAATTTCGTACAATTAAAGCGGCCCCGGCGAGGGAGGACCTCCGGGGCATCTGAGCGACGTCTCGAGCCAAGACGGCTGACCTCCTCCCGGCCGTGCACTTTCCCTCCCGCGCTCAGCGAGGCCCGCGATCTCTTCCCACCGTTTTTCCGACCCCGAGATCGAACGCACTCACAACGTTAATCGACAATGCATCGTCCACGGGGTTTGGGCTAGTCGGGCCCCGATGGTCGCTAGAAACAACCCACCCCCACCCCTACAACCCCTCCAACAGTGGCGATAGTGTCAATCCATTACGGCGCGGCTCTTCCTCCTATCGACAACTTTGCCGAGGAACGGACGTACATCGGGGGCCTTATTTTATTCGCTGGCGACGTCCACGTGTCAATATTATGCGGACGAGGCGTTGGGGCAAATGATTTGGAGCGATCGTTGCTCGAAATTCAACCCACTCGCGGCACTAATTACAAGCATACGGAATTAACATAAGCACCTACAAGATTGTAATATTAAAGAGGCACTGAAGTTTAATGTTATCGCGAGCAGTTGAGTACTTGATGTAATTCACAAGATCGAGCACCCACGGACTCGAGACGATAATTTATGGGGCCCAGTCGACTCGATCGAATTACCAATCTATTTAATAATACCCACTTGGCTAGACAATTTTTCAAGTGGACATGTACTTTTCATTCATTAATACGACCGCTCGAAGCTCGCTAAGCACTGGCTCATAATAATCTTATTTCTAAATTAACTCAAGATTAATTTTAGCTGAGTTTCGTATGTAATCGAGGTATGATCATTGACGTTTTTAAGAGAAAACTTACCTCGGAAAAAAAAAAAAAAAAAATCGTTCGGTGCCGATTTTCGCTATAGTCGTATTGTCCTTTGGTTATTGTCGGGAGCAAAGTATACGTAGAGGCGAAGTCGATACGACGTAAAGTGGAGAACACGAGGGTGCAACGGTATACGAGATTGCGAGAATATGTGCGCGTGAGTTTTTCAGTAGAAAGGCTGAAAGATGAGTTGAAAGAAGAAGGACGGAGTGCGAAGAGATATGAGAATAAGAGATAATATTAAAGTTCGCTCGACGCACAAAAAGTGAATAATGAAAATAGAGACGAGACGATGCTGCGCGCGGTTATGATAAATGAAACGCGATATTCGATTTTTCGATTAATTCAATTCCAGGATCGTGTATTTGGAATAGTTTCCTATTTCCTTTTTTTTAGTTTTTTTTTAGTTTTTTTTTTAGTTTTTTTTTTAATTTTTTTTTTTAGTTTTTTTTTTTTAGATAAAGTTTTTTACATACCTTGTGTTTACTACTTGGAGCTGTACAATTATTACAATGAAATCAGTTCTACACAAAGTAGATCCTAATCAGACGTTCGCTTACTTACAAAAAGAAATTTTAAATGACGCGCATTAACGACGGTATGAAATATAAGGATATTGTATTTATAATATTTAGAAATTACGATAGCATTACGCGAATACAAACTCCATTTCTTATTCGAGAAATAAATCCGCGGTAATTATGAATTATAGTTGATACTCAAGTTTATGGATTATATGAGCTAGTTGAAGAGAATAAGTAAAAGCTATACTTAAGATAATTAAAGCAAAATTTTTTAATATTTTTAAATAATACGTAGAACGATACGATCGATGTTTATACGTGGGCGTGGAGGGGCGACGGCGGCTGCGGGGTTACCATATTATAATATTTTAAATTATAATTGCAGTGACGTATGAAAACAGTTTAAGCGTCTAATCTGTTACATACGAAATTCATATTTTACTGGTCATTATATGAGAAATTTTTCACATATTTTCAACTCAAAGTTTCAAGTTATAAAAATTTCCAATAAATAATATAAATTTAACAATATACCGAGGAAATAAGTATAATAATGTTATGCTAAACGAGCTTGATGATTATTGTTATGTATCCGTAAAATTACATAATAAACGGTACTGACAAAACTCGTTACTCTAAACAATCTCGCAATTTCATGTACATTATAATATATTTATAACTATAGAAAGGATATTATTGAAAGAGCTTTTTAATAGGAAAACCATTTGCATTCATTATAATATAATTCTAGTACACTTTTCAGCAAGTAATAACAATTGTAAAACTTCAAATGCAGCATATCACATGTGGTTTTTGAATGTGAAGATCCAGCTTAAGATAACTAATGATATAAGATTTAAGCTTTTGTTGAAATATCGTATGAGTTTTTAACTGGAAGTCTAGAATATACAGTGCTAAATAGCAAAACCAGTCAAAATCCCGTGAAATTAATATGATCGGTATAATACTTTTGAACAAATTAATTGAAATTCTTTAGCAAATTATTAAATGAAACGATGAGTGGCGAGAAGAAGAAACTTTGATTCGTCTGAAAATAGTCTGTTTTAATAGCATTATGTACCAACGTTTGGAATGCTGGATTCCGTGATATGAGTAATGTTATTAAATATTATCGTATCTCATAATAGATTTCTTATGAACTTACACCGATATGAAATGTTATGTTATGTGTTCGCTAGTGAAAAACGTTGAATTATCTCTTACACGATTTATCGCACGAAATATTCATCAAGCGAGCATTCATCTAGAGAATAACGCATTGCCGATTGAGGCAATTACAATATAATAACCAATCCAATATCCGAATTCGTGCAAGCAAGCATCGTATGCTGGGTAATGGCAATTATAAATCCTCCTACGATACGTAAAAACAATTGTGCAAACATAGGCTCATCGAGGGGGTGATGAGACAATTAGCTCGTCGACTGTCCCGACGCTAATGCTCGAGGCTCTTAACGCGCCAACTTGTATATTACGACGAAGAGCGAATCGATAATAATATGTACTTTGCAAAAATTACCCTACGATATCCTTGCAACCTCGGTGCCTAGTCCTCTAGACACGGGAACACGAGGCACAAGAACAGAAACATTGCGACGCGTAATCGCATTAGATTTTGCTTTAAACAGGCTTCCGCCACTCGTTCGAGTGACTCGCGCTCGTGTAACATACGACTAGTGTAGAAGTGTATTTTCGTTTAGCAAGGCAGAAATACTTTCTACGTGTCCGCCTTGCGATAAGAAAATTATTTGAGTAGAGTGGGAGTTTCCCTGCTCAAGCCCTCTCATTCGCATTACGTGTTTAGGGAAGGATTTTTCACGCTTATTATTTATATAGACTCGGGAGACTAGGGATTATTCAGTTATTAAGGGGTTCTCTATTACCCTCCTACCCCTACCAGCTCCTCCATTCGTTGGAAAATGTTATAATACCGATTATTACGATCCACCGTTGGCTATTAAAAGTGTGATAGTCACGTTCAAAGAAGAGCATCCCATTCGTTGATCTTCAACTAAATAATGAAATAGCTTATATGTAAGTGACAATAGCCATACACGGCAATTCCTATTATTGTGCCAATAATATAAAAAAAAAAAAAAAAAAAAACATTCGTTTACAATGTCTTCACTTTTCTCATAACGTAAAGCGTAAGGTGCTGCGATATTTTGTACGGATCGATGAAAATATATTGCATATTTTTAAGTGCTCGAATCGTGATTACAACTACATTATTGCAGATACAGATATCTATATTGTTGTACTTTATTAATAAATTAGCAATTTGTCAGCAACTGATCATCATAATATGTATTATTAATGAATTTTCTGGAATATCTAATTTGACTTAAGTTAATTTAACCACGAGGCCATTTCGGTTATACAAAAAAATTCCGACATTAATTATTGAAAATAGTATTTGGCAAATCAATTAATATTAACAAATTCTTCTTAATATTACCACAATTTCAATTATATGTAGTACATATATTAACGATTATCATAAAATTACAGCATAACATACTAAATAACACTTGAAAATTTTAATTAGACTTAATATTAAATAGGATATAAACTAAAATTGATACGAAGTTGCAAATGAAATTTTTTTTCTTCTCATAATTTATGTAAAAGAAAAGAAATTTACTTTATTATTGAAATAGTCAATGGAAATCGCACGACAAAATCCAAAATTACAACTAACAACAAAATTTTCCCTAGATCAATAACATACTTAAATTAAGTAATAAAAATAACTATTTATATCAGATCATCAGCAATTAATTTTACATATTTATATTACACTAAAAACTTTATAATAGCCATTCTTCATGGAAATACTGTGAAAGTATTTGCAAATTATTGAAAGTTGCCACGAGGGAGATGTTTAATTGTACTGCTTTCTATTGAATTAATATTAAGATGCTGGAGAAGTCAGTCAAAGATTTTAGATGTGCTTCCAAACTTTATCCATATATCCAGAAACTACGGTAATGCTGTAGATCGTTATCCTTTTACAGGTCCTACAATCTGCACTAAACTAAAATCCCTAGTCCATCATGTTTGACTTCTGCCTCGGGTAAGACGCTCAATCATAAAGAAAACGCAATAAATATAAAACAAAAATTACGCATTT
>NW_011948435.1:480473-489383 GCF_000503995.2 Ceratosolen solmsi marchali
ACGGGCGCATACGGGCGCTGAGCATCTACCAGATTAGTTCATTACTGTGTATGTCGACATAAGAGAGACATGCACGCAAGAACGATACAGCTATCGCGGGAGCCGTGATTCTTCCAACAAATCTATTTCCACGCGATGGGGCAAAAAGGAGAGATATGTCGACATACACAGTAATGAACTAATCTGGTAGATGCTCAGCGCCCGTATGCGCCCGTTTCACTCATTCTCTCTCTCTCTCTCTCTCTCTCTCTATCTCTCTCTCTCTCTTTATTATCGCCATCTCACTCTTTCTACACGCGTCCTTGCGTCGCTCAATAGCCCGACTTTTTCCTTGACTTGCTCTCTCGAGTAAACGCATTCGTGAACGCACACGATAAAGAATGGCTGCGCGAACGGGCGAGCGAAACAAAAAGATGAGACACTTGATGGATGGTGCGACGGGGGAGGAGAAGGTTGGTTAGGCCGAAGCGTTGCGAGATTATTCGAATCCCGTTGGCGAATATGCTTAGCGAATACGTTGGCCGCGGGCGGAGACTTATTTTCGCCCGAGTAAAAACTTTGCTAAGGGCATTCTTTATTTAGCGAATTAGAATATTACCTCGATAATCGCTCGTTGGTTGCGCAATTTTTTTCTTTTTCTATTGCGTACATTTTCATTTGCGTACAAACGCAAATTCATTAATTCGAATTTTGGCGTTCGTTGAGTATGCGAGTGCTTTGTGCTCTCTCTCTCTCTCTCTCTCTCTCTCTCTCTCTCTCCCTCTCTCTCCCTCTCTCTCACTCTCCCTCTATCTATCTATATATCTATGAATATCTGGGCATTACAAATATCCGTCAGAGAGACGTTCTTTCTTCTTCAATTTTTATATGAAAATATCAAGATTTAGTAAGCAATTTACGATTTAACGATTTCTTGCCTCACCTTATTATCCTTTGCTACATTTCTTATTGTAATGCGTCAACGAATTCTTAATAATTCATCAACCTTATAAGTAGGAGGATGCGGTTTTGCAAAGTTCTTATTTATCGGCACGAGTCTTTAACGACTTCCCCTCCTGCCATTAGAAACTCATCTCCTAATACGCGATTCGTTCAGATTCCTTGGAACTTGGATACCGCGACATTCGCGCGCAGCGAGCCGCAAAAAACTCGTCGTGCGTATAATCCTGGGACTAAGTAGCCGAGAGTCGGGCGAAAGACAAGAAGCATAAAGTCACCCGCGGTCGGGCGCTTTTATAATTGCGATGATTACACGGTGCTGATATCACGGCGACTGCGCCATAATGACGGCTCTCCTTCCCATCCCCCCCCCCCCGGCCAACGCTATTATAAGTCTCGGCGACGCCGCGGAGCCACGCCGAAAGTTTATTAAGACAAATTTGTTTAAGGGATAGACCTAAGGTTCGGTTGCTGGCATTTCCGTGGCCGTGGCCGTGGCCCTCGTCAGCAGAAAATTACCAGCCGCTCGAGCCCCGCGATCCCAATTGTCCACGGCGAAAAATCGGCCCGACGCCGCAATGACGGACCCAAGGACTGCCCATTGTCCCAGCGACTTTCCCTTTCCCGCTTGATTATTCCACGCTTTCCACCCACGCCTGTATTAAGCAATGCCACTTGGATTATATTATTACTGAATAGCCTCAGGATTCGTTGTTTTTATTAGGATCGACAGGATCTGCGGTTCTACGTAAACCAATTAAAAAGTCGTTCGATTGGAGTAGAGAAAATTTGTTTCATTCATCTGGTTTGAGATTTTTCATACCCGCTTCTTCATTCAGCGCGAAATGAAAGTTCAATGCAATTAATAATAATCTTAAGCTTAAGCTGGTATTGATGAAGCTGGGATTGATTATTTCTTAAAATTTCATTGAATTGTGAGTTTGGTAATGACGATTAAGCTATTTACAATCAATTATATTATAATCTAGAAGTTATAGGTATTTCAACTGATTGTAATTTTAAATTGCCCGATGTAATAAAAACTTTTTCTAATTTTTTTATTTACCATTATTATTAACTCCATTATGGGTTTTATTTTATTGTTTTTTTTTTTTTTTTAATTTCACAAATGTATATTTTTTAATTCAACGCCCGAGTCATATAGAATTTTTAAAACAATGAGAACTGCTTCACGTTCACATTAGTGGATTAATGTTAAGAGTAAAATAATTGATTTTATCAAGGAGAAAATAATATTATGCCGAATGATTGTTGAACAATAAGAGGATAAACTAATGTAGAGTTGAAAGTATGATAATGTCAAAATAACGTTTGTTTATACATCAAAACACGATAGAAAAAATACACGAGTTTATTGAACTTTTCTAACTACAAATTTCAACATTTATCTCCATTGGAATAGAGAGTGTAATTTTTTTTTGTTTTGTTTTTTTTTGTTTTTTTTTTTTTTTGCATGCTTATGAATGCTAAAATATTCTGAACCGAAAGTATGTATGGAAACTGTATTTATTTAATTATTATATAAATTTCGTTAATGATTACAACTTCGGTTTGTTGCAGTAAATTTATTCTTTCCTAATTTATTTCTTACTAATTCGCTACTTACCATCACAATTTCTTAATCTACTATTTTATTCTTGAGCCAACAGCTCTACATCGATTGAATTTTATATTCCATTATTGATGCTCTTTATTTTACGTGAGTTTGTATTGAACTAATTTTCCTAATAAAACTTGTCAACCAAAAAATTATTCACAAATATCATGTCACCGATACTATGAGACTCATCGATGCGACTAAAGTTAAAATGCAATTATAAAATATATAATTATCAACAAAATTTTGACGTAGTCCACATTTTTTGTTTTGATATGTGAAGAATACATCATTACTACCTATCGATTTACAAAATAATTACCGTTGATGAACGAGTAATTAATACGTTTAGAGAAGCAATCGTAATTACTATACATTGATAAATTTAATTTAATCATTATGACGAATCGTTATAATGTATTAAAAAAATGTTGCACCGTTTCATAAAATATATACCGAGTAAGTAAAAATAAAAATATAAAGTTTGAGTAAATAAATCAGATTAGTAAACTGAAATAAAACACATTGGTATCGTTTAAAGATATTTAGAGGGGAATATGTGAAATAAAAGTAATTTATATATTATTAAAATATACTCCTTCTCGTTCCTTTTCTCTAATCCATTACGTTCATTTTGTAGGTGATATATTTATTTAGTTATTATTTAACAATCATGAAATTAATTAATCAATATATTGCAGTAGTAAAATGTTGGGTAAAGTTTTCACTCAAATTCATCTTATATTTCCCGAAATTATTTCCAAACACAAAAAGCTTAAAAATTAAAAAACAGTAACATAGTTCATCTATATTAATATAACTTGAGGTCTTAATAGAAAGAAGAAATACTCTTTCCAAAGAGAGTTTCTTCATTTACATAATCTTATTATTATTAGCAAAAAAATTGCTAATACTTATGGGGTAGCTAATGCGTAGATTTACTCGATAAAGCACTCGATTAATGGGACAGGAAGATGTATGTTTAACAACAATATAATTCTAAAGTGCGTGAATTAATTTCATTTGGGGCAGAAATTCATTTGCTATTTGATGGGCCGAGTGCTCGCGCATCTCCGACCTCTGATTAAATTCGACGCTTCTTAGCGCTTTTGTATAGACTGGACTTGAGCATCGAAAATCGAAAATGTCCCAATGAGCGGCTTGGAGGTAGTGGGATAAATTCAGTTTTATAGAATTGGTTGTGTAAGTGAAGCAAACGCCTGTGAATGGCCACCGGTAGGTTATATCTCATCGATTTTTCTGTCTCTTTGCCATTCTCTCTTTCTGTCCTTCCAAATTTCACATACCTGTATCTATGATTATGCGTGTGCGTGGATTCACTTTATATACTTATATGCAAAACGCTGAGTAATTATTATAATTCATAATATTCAAATATACATTTATCATTACTACGTTTATCCGAATTTAAATCACGGAATTATGAGGAACGATGAGTATACTGTGCTTTACACATACATAGAGTAACGTAAGAAGCCTCGATTTTTTTCCTACAATAAAATTGTATTCTGTCAATATTAATAATATTAGCTTATAGACAAAAAAGTATTTAAACTTAAGAATAGTATTAAGTAACAAACAGTACATAGTTACTATGTATATGTTTACGAATATTTACATCTTGTGAAAAAGATTTTTATAACTTAAATAAAAAGTTTTATATATATATATATATATATATATATATATATTATTTATTTTGATATATTCAGATAAATGCATATGTAATTACATTTTATTATCTACTTTAATGTGTATGTTGAGGAAAGTTTGTTTAACCAGTAGATAATACAATGTTTTACCTTACTTAATCATTCGGATAATAATCTATGTTGTATATATGAATAATACAGATTTCTCTTTTAATAGAATTTCAAATTGTATTGAATATATTTGTTTCCGATTTGTAAAGTATTTTTTTATTTATTTTTTTTTTTTTTTTTTTTTTTTTTTTAATAAAATTTTATCAAATTATCACTTTTGACAATATGAGTTTGTATATGATTTATTTTGTAATATTAGTAAGTATTTGTTCATAGTTTGCCATTAGATTTCATTAGTTTTAAATTAATTTTTGTAATTTTTATTATCCTCAAATTTAAATAATAATAAATTTACGATTGTATTAGAATACCAATGGATAATATTGATATAAAGGGATGCATATATTCAATATTTTACTTATTAATTATATCATAAGTGTCAACAATATGAAATATATTTTTAAAATACAAATATAATTTAAATTTATAATTCTTGCTTAAATTATGTAGTTCCTTCCTGTAATTTATTTAATTACTTATTAATGTATAAAAATTATATTCATAGAATAATGTACTAATGACGTTGAATGAGGTCGAATCTACAACATAAAAACAGGATGATACAATGTTTACTTAGACATTTTTTAAAAATTTCCATTACACTCCTTGTAACATTAATATCTAATTGTAATATGTCAATTAATTTTAATGCTTAAACATGACTGTTTGTATGCCTATTTTACTTTCAAATCTTTCACTACATAAATGTTTAATAAAAGAACAAGTAATGCTAGAGAATAATATTTTTATCAAAATTGAAGTAAGTATTTGAGAAATTATCAACCACAACACCAAATTAAATTTTCGATCGCCGATAATAATTGTTTTTATTTCGTACACCTAGCGACTTGATATTCTCGTACGACATATCGGATGTAATTTCATTCATTCTCGGAAAGTCTCTTGACGCACATGGAAGGCCCACTGATAAGCCATGTGATATTCTTGTATATTGCTTTCCATGGTACTTATTTCCAATCGCTTAAGTGAACAAGCCCCAGCCTTCATTAGGAAAATATAATTACATTCTTAATATAATACAATGGATTAATTATTTTACATTGTGTTCACTTGCAATTACTACAATTTATATACTACGATGTAAGAAACTTGCAAATGTAATAACTATATTTTAGGATATCGTGTAATAGCTACAAGGGCTTATCTAAATATTTTTTTTCTTGTATTATTATCTTAAAACAATTTAACATTTTATATAAAAAGAAAATTACATTGAGTAAATATCAAATGTTATTATAGTTATACGAATGTGATCCGTTTAGTGAAATTTTTTTCTCTTCAAATTATCACATACGGAACATTTCTACTTCCATATTTATCTATCTATCTATCTACCCATCGTCTACTTATCTTTTCTATTTATGAATCAATCTATACATCTATCGACCTATCTCTATCTCTTTTTATCCCCATGATTATAACTGTTGTCTAATTCTCTGTGTAGAGTCTATTTTTTTTTCTTTTTTATCGACAAACTATTCTATTTATTCTAGAAACTAGAAAGTATGACTAGTTCAAGTACATTTAAAACACCGAATACATTTTTTTTAACTTTTACACCATTACTTATAAATCTATTTGTTTACCTTCGTACAGTATCTTAAAATATATAAACGTAAAATATATATGTAAACGCATAAACGTTTCAAAGTACACCAACATTTTTACTGTTACTTAATACGATATGGTTATGGTTTCTTACCATATCAAAATTTATTCTTGCAACTTTTATGTTATTTATTTCATGTATTACTTATACATATTACACATTTCTTATTTAACCTTCTCTCTTTGCAGTTAATTTTTCTTTGCGTGCATAGTTACACCTATTATTAGCTATATACAGTTCACATGTCCTTTACTCTTTTCTTATAGAATATTTTATTAGTCGATTCTTTATGTCTATGCCTATCTACATATCTTATCTTCTCTCTAATATACGCATACAAGTATATATATACACATTTTTATTACAATTTTTTCTCATCTGTAGCTACACTAATGTACTAGCACTTCAGTTTCATATATTTTAGTGCTTTTTATATTCTTTTTTCTTCCATTATATATTATGAAGTTTTCTTAAAACGCTAATGACAAGTGCATAAGAATTATATTTCTAGCGTAGAGATTTTATGAATAACAAATTTAGTGACTTATACGTTAGGTTTTTTTTTTTATATGTCGAATATCGATAATAAAGATATTTATCATTAGCATTTCTGTACAATATCGGTTGCTTCAAGGATCAATGCTTAAATGATTTTGTTAATGGTTCATCATCGACATATCATTATTGTGATACTTTTCTTATTAATAATTTAATCTCATTGCTTATTGAATTTTAAATACTTAACTACTCCTATGAAATCTAATTATAAATCAATTAATAATAAATAAGAGCCTATGGATAAAAGTTAATCTTATGCGAGTTTACTCCTAAACACACATTTCGGCTTTATATTACCTAATACTTAAACTATGAAAACATTAGAAATAGGTACGATACTTAATAAATTTTGGAACAAATTCCTTCAATTTGAGTTAATTATTAAGCAACAATGACAAGAACTACCAAAGTATGTTAACTATTATGCATCAGTTACCATAGTTATATCAACAGATACACGATAAAGTAATATCTTAATATTTTGTATAAAATGCAAATCATAAAGATTTCACTTACAAATTTTACAAAAAGTGCGAAAAATCTGAAAAGTGTATAAGAATATTCATCAACTATAAAAAATATTATGAATAATACATTAAAAAAAATGTTTAAACGAAACGATTGACATAATGCTGTGAAGGGGGGGGGGGGGCTGTAACTTTGAGTGATTGGAAATCGAAGCTTCGATCTCGTGTTTTGGCGGAAAATACTTTTCTCCTTACTCAGTTATTGAAGTCCATAGACGCAGTTTTTTCGAATCATCCTCATATCAGAATCATAATGCAAAATAGGATAATATAATAATACCCACACAACATCAAATGTCTTACAGTGTATATCAGATCAATCGTATAGCCTGAAATAGTAGTAAAATTAAGTAGACTATAGAAAATTAAAGATAGCGACTAGTCTTAGATTATAGTACTTAAATGCTGTTCATGTATTACCGGAAGTATTGACTCCTGTGTATTTAATGTCGTCGTAATATTAAACCTTACTGTTCTAAATTTACCATATATGTATATATATGTATATACAGTAAACTGAAAAATAACGAAATAATAAATCAATCATTTATAAAGTGTCGAGGCATTAAAATTAAAATGCTTATAATTAACTAAAACTTTATAATATATGAGCAGGTAGGAATAATTGCATGAAACGATTTAAAATGAAACAACATATATTAAATAATATTCAATATAAAAATTTTTTCAAGATATTTCCCCTAATTATTCTGATCCTTATCAATAAACCATAATTTTATGCTCTACAGTATATAACTACGAATTAAAATGACAACTTTATTATAATAATATTTTAATACTAAATAATTTGCTACAAAAATAGACATTCACTTTACTAGAAAAAATTATTACACTACCTTACAATATCTTTTCAGAATCAAACTGCAAATGCAATTCCCATTATGTATGAGTATTTTGATTATTATTACTGCAGTCAATATAGTTCGTGTTATAGAAAAATATTACAAAATTCAAATACGATCAATTTAAATATCAACTTATTTAAATGATTAATTTTTACAATTTAATTAGCAATATATATGTATATTTAACTTCAGAAAAAAAGATTTCAATTTCATTGTTTATAATATTCACGATTTCAAGAAATATTATTTAGTACTATACATATGACAATTAAATATTATTATATAAAAAAAAAAAGAAAAAATTAATAGAAAAGCCAGTATAAGTATTCTATATTAAGAATTTACAAATCTATATTATCTTATTATTCTTGAAGTAAAGAATTTCTTTAATTATTTATTACCTTTTCTACTTCCTTTCCTATAAGATCTATAAATTTGTATTAATATCCACCATATAAATAGTATAAATAAGATAAAATTTACAAATTTGAGATAGAAATAATATTTATGATAGAGATAAAGTATTACTGGTCATACGTCATGTAAATGTAAATAGGAAGTCAATTATAAAGTAATGACGCAAAATAATTGTTCTATAAAATAAATCACATTAATTAAAATAATATATTTTTAATCCTACAACTTTATGAGTATCTAAACTCAATTTAACTTGGGGAGCTCAAATAAACGACAAGTAAAACTAGAGGAACAACTGGTCCACGAAGAAACGCATTTTTGAACTAAATAGGGCATCGAAGCTAGTTTCACTTCTAGTATGCACCTCTCTCTCTCTCTCTCTCTCTCTCTCTCTCTCTCGAGTTACAGGACAGCTTTTTAATCGATCCGTAAGAAGCTGCTGTTGCCTGGGCTAGCCTTTAAAGTGTGTGGGTATGTGTGTGTTCGCAATCGCGAGTGCTCGTTCGCTCTC
>NW_011948435.1:496022-498485 GCF_000503995.2 Ceratosolen solmsi marchali
GAGGAGGAGGAGGAGGTGGAGGAGGAGGAGGAGGAGGATGAGGAGAACTGCAACGATGTTGGGGCAAGGGAGCAAAGCAGGAGGTCGAGGACGGTTGTAGGGAAGCGTGTTGGGGTAGGTCGTGGCGCGGTGGCGGCGGTGGCGACGGCGGCGGCGTCGGCGGCGGCGGCGGCGGCGGCAAAGCTCACGAGAACATGCCGTCGCTACGGAATTCGGTCACCATTTTAATATCGATCCCGAGTGGAGTTACGAAGGGTGGGACTGCCAGAGATAGATAGAAAGGGGGCTAGAGGGAGGGAGAGGTCCGACTGCATTTCGAATTTACGCCATTCTGGCTCTCTCTCTCTCTCTCTATCTCTATCTCTCTCTCTCTCTCTCTCTATCTCCTCTCTTTTCTTTTCCGTGAGTAATATTGTTCCAAGAATTAGGCCTACTTCTTTCGCCTGATTAATATTGACTTTGATATATTTTACTTTTGCTGTGTAGATTTTTAATTTCACTATTCATGATATGCTTATGGAGTTTATGGAGTACCGTAGACAGTGGATTTCTGAAAACCTCTTGGATTAATTAATCGGTCGGAGGAAAATTCAGAAGAGGATATTTCATAATAAAAATAAAATTTCTCATTCTAAGAATGTTCATTTTAGAAAGTATTAGCCGTTTATTTATATTTACTTATTCTTATACAATTAATGTTTATCGTTTGTAGTACAGTTTTAGTTAGTTTTTTTTTTCTCAAAGCAAAGGGCATTTCAATTTCAATTCGCTTGACAGTGCAGTGATTATAAATGTAATTGAAGCAATGGCACACAGTAATTACAGAATTAATAATGATTTTAACTTTTATATTGAATAACAGGATAAACGAAGACTATTTAATGCCATGTCATTTCCGATGAAATTTTTCATTCCTAATCAAACAGCAGTAATATTTTAATATGTAATTCAATTGCTGTCATTTTAAATTAATATATTCGTTGGAAATAATATAAGTACTTGCATGCCGCCAATAACATAATCTTAATTATATTATAAATATACTTTTCCGTTTAACCTTTGACCCATTTTTTCATATTATCTTCGCATATCATCATCAACATTATCATTGAATTAATTATAGTTATAATTACTGTCTTATCTATGTCTTATAAATGAAACTATAAATGGAATAATAGAATATAGTGGGCTTTATAAATCTAAGTCATATAACTGATGAAAATTTGAAATTTAATGTTGTTTACAACACTAATTGATTGATCGATGGATCAACGAATATAATTAAACCATTGCTCGAGACATCAAACATTGTCTGTTTTCCATAAGTTTATCTATTGCTTATTAGATTTTTTAAATACTTAGATAAGGATTGAAAACTATATATATTTCTACAGAAGCGTCACTAAACTCTAGAGATTAAGGCGACTTTCATCATTTGCACCGCTAACTGGTGACTATTAATTTTTCGAATAAAACGTCCCATTTCAATACTTATTCGTAACAATGATAATTTGTCGATTCGCGTATCCGAAACAATATTGTGACTTCAGTGTTTTATTACGTAATAATTTATGTGACATAAATAATGTTAAATGTGATATATCATGTAACAGCTTATCCATATAATAAGAAAAGTGCCTTGTTGCTTTAGTTTTCTTCGCGGCCCTGAGTTTTCAAGTATTCGAACTACTTGTACACGAGTCTTTTTCACATGATCTCTCACGTATATCCTCTGAGGAATATACAACAACGTTGTATTCGGTATATCCGTAATAGCAGTTAAGTATTAGATTACTTATTGCGATTGCCTTAGATTCTCGCCAGCCTCTCGAGGGCTGCGAATAAATTTGCAAAGCTTTGGATTTCATTTTGCGGCTTCTTGCACGAGCTCTCACTACATTTATCACCTGCTCGTCATCCGTGAAGTATGGATTGACTTTCGGCAGCGACTTTAAAAGTTCTTGTTCGACAGAGTAGTTTTCGAGTCATTCGCTAATTCAATCGCATCGCTGCTCCTTGTCCGACTCATAACGATCAGTGTATATATATATATCACACAGAGTCGTATATATTCGTATTTAAAGTCTAAAGAAACTTATCACTGTACATGTAAATAGCTTTGTGATTACGCATTAAAGTGCTTGTGAACTCCGTCATGTATCACTGTTGTTTGACGCTTGCACATGCATTTGACATTTTTAATTTACCTACTTTCATCGCATGACTGCTGACCTTTTCATTTTATTAAATAATACTTGAAATGAATAAAGAAAGAAATATGGGATAAATTGTCTACAAGCGCGAAACAGGCTAAATGATTGCTACCGCAATCGGTTCCACGGGCCATCACCGACATTTGTCTCTTCAAACTATTTGTCACTTTACACACTCTCTTCATGAATAATCACACGCAACAAATACTAATAAGTCGTCGGGTGGCGGGGGGTGGGTGGGTGGGGGGGT
>NW_011948435.1:498501-503501 GCF_000503995.2 Ceratosolen solmsi marchali
GGGGGGGGGGGTAACAAGATTAAAATAGGTTAAAAAAAAACGCTTATAATTATATTATTAAGAAGAATTAGTAAGAGAAATGATAATATATCAATACTCCAGATTTGTTGTGCAAATCGCAAGTTTTCCTTGAAATTTTAGAAATAATGAAGAGGTCAATGAGAAAATATAAAATAACCTATTCTACATTATTACATTCTCTCATTCCTATAATGAATTTCATCATTAATTTTATTTGTGTCGTCGGCTCTAGCAGCCTTACGTCGAAACATTAAAACTAATGAATCGAATATACGTATCGTGTCAAATCATCTAGCGGCAATAATGATTAATGTGCCTGTCACTTGACCGTCCGTGGAGGAGGTAAGTAACGCGAATAAAAACAAAAAAACAAAAAAACAAAAAAAACAAAAAAACAAAAACAAAACATAAAACAAAAAAAAACATCAATTAATATCCTAATTCAAAGCAATGGAATTTCAGAGAATTTCAGAGAACTTCAGCGACTAAATGAAAAGGCATAGAGAAACGGGCGCTCAACGCATTGTCCATCTTATGGAGAAAAAAAGGAGTGAAAAACATGATGTTTATGAAGCTGGGGAATGAATGAATCGTGATGCGCCGAAATTGAAGTCAGAAATTTCATGAAATCGAAGACGCCTTGGTATAGTGTTAGTGCGTGCGCACTTATACACAGCCAGCTCGGTTAAAAAATATAAGCGGCGATATGTCGGCGAGCAATTCGACGATGGCGATGCTATTTAAACTGCAGTGTATCAATATAGGAAAGAGTTTCTGGTGGATTTCATTGATTTCCAATGAAGAGATGCGCCGCGCCGATTAAATGAACATGGCATGCGGGATGGAAGGAGACGAGTATATAATTGATCGAACCTGCGTCACGATAACAGCCGCGCTTTTCTCTCTCACCTTGCGTATCTATCTCTTGCCGTTCTTTCTCCACTCTATCTTCGTCCCCATTTATCCAGGTTCTGCAAGGTATTTCTCTCTCACTTATTCCCTTTCTTGCATAATTCATGGCGGAATTTTGTATTTCAATTTTATCGCTCGGTTTCGATATTGGGGAGCGATTCGAATAATTTTTTCTGCCTTAATTTCATAACTTTCCACGTCGTGGAAAGATTCGGTCGATATTCATTTGGCGAATAACGAAAGCGGAGAGACGTGGCATCGAGCATCCCACTACCATCCAGATTAATCCACAGTCCTGCTCGAGTTTACGGTGCGAATTCTCTTAAGTAAAATATTTGTTGCTCTTATTCGGGGAATTCGATATATTGCTAAATAATACTCTGCTCGATGATGAAAAATTGATAAGACTTGTGAGAATTTAACATAAAATAACGACAAAAATTTTGATCGATATGTGTAACGGATATGTGAAAAACTCGTTATTAAAACTTCGACACTTTGCAGACAATTAAACATCATTGAGTTATATATTACCTATTAGGTAATAAAAGCCAGCGACTCGACAGGCAAACATGATCTTCCTTAATCATTAATTATGCCATAAAATGCGCAGCTTCGATTCTCATCTTAATTTTATAGATATAATTTCTACAATTCATCGTTTCAGATTTTTTTCTTTTTTTTTCTTTTATTATTCTTGGCATCCAATTAGCTAACAACTTCAGATGTATTTTCACAAATTTCTCGCCCACAAACAGCCACACACAATTTTCAAAAAAATGGACAAAAAGAAATTAAATGCAAGTAATCAATAATTAAAAAGTAAAAGAATCGAGTAGGCCTGAATCATTTGTATTCGCGATTATTATAATGTTCATAACAACGATTATCAGTTATTTTAATTATATATCATTTGTTTTTAAAATTTTAAGTGCACGTAAAACTCTATGATCACACTTGTCATGAGGATAGGTAAATTTTTTATTCCCATTTCAAATTTATCGAAATATCTTGAAATCAAACGAAAAGAAAATCGTATTAACTTTGCGCTAAATTTTTTGACCTTACAAATTTCTAATTTCCGTAGCAGCAACTACTAATACCAATCTTTCTATTACGAAGTTTCACACTAATCTTAACGATTATTAATTAAATGACATAGATTAATGTATAACGGTTAATTAATATAGTTTCAAATGGTAAGTTATGACAAGGTACTTTGATATCGTCGTCATAAAAAATAAAAGTAAAAAAAGCTCCATAGATAAAGGCACTTGGCTAATCAACTCTAAAGCGCAAGCGCAGTATGAAAATTGACGCGAAAGAAAGTCTTACGTATAAGCACTGCTAAACGGGGTTAAATGGTAATTTCAGGTTAATGCGTGATAATGAGTCCCGCAATTATTAGTAATTGATGAAACGCCGTCAAAATCGATAACTCGAGCAATGTTTAAATAAAGGGATTTAAGACCGCTAAATATATAATATATAAGAGTAGGGAGTCGAGGTTCTCGTAGTCGAGGAGTTACGAGCCTCCTAGAAGGAATTACAGTCCATGTTGCCGCTGTTGGCCGATTCCCCTGAAAAGCCACGACCTGGGGTTGCGCGGGAGGTTCTTGGGGCTCACCAAACAGCGCTACTCAACACTCCTACCAGTTTTTCCCGCGCATTATTAAAAAGAACACCGACGCGCGTAAAAGTACTAAACGGACGAGTTAACGACGCACCGTAACGAGTGCACAGGGTAGTCGACGCGTCGACGTCGATTTCCTTTTACACGCAGACATGCGCCCGTAATTTCCCGCCTCGACCGCCTCGTAAACGAAACGAGACTTCGGAGGAGTCCCGGGACTTTGCCGTCGCTCACCCTCGCCATCGCACACGATCCCTTTTCCGCCCTCTAGCTCCTTCGACACTTCCATTCGGCGAACGATCAAGTTCGGCGAAAAGTCCGACGCTCTAGTTGTAGGCCTCGCTCACGAGGCTCGCGCTAACCTTCCGGTCCCCTCGCGCCAACTATAATTCGCACGCGTTTAGCGCTCGCTTTAGTTTACCAACTTTCACCGCGAAACGTATAGGCACTGGGCAATGATTGTCGATTCGCACTTTAGTTGCGGTCCCTATAAAGTCAGCGCGAGAAACATATTTTACGGCCCCGTGCGAGCCAACGCCTTCGGCTCTCCCTTAGCTGCGCATTCCACTTCTTTCTCCACCTTTTTGTCCACCTTTTCTCTCTGCTTCAGCCGGGCAAGACACTCGCGGGTGAGAATAAGCACTCCTATCTCTGTGAGACGGTGGGAGTGAGGAAGGAGAATTTCCGCTTTGTTCCGATGTTGCTCCCGTTGCTCCCGTTGCCGTTGGTAATTCACTTCGTTGGCGAGCGATGCTTTATTCTGATTATTATAGTCCCTTCGTCCTGCTGGGAAAGAAAATTTGTGTGCCGCCGAGTGCGAGTTTCCGTAGAATCGCGTACAGGCGCGTTCCTCGCTACCTCCATGCTCCGACCGTCTCTACCATTTAAAATATCATTACTGCCAATTAGGAACGCAGAATCAAATAGATATTTGTCTAATGCTAACTGTGAATTCAATGCACATTCCTCGTCTTATAAAAGAGAAAGAAAAAAAAAAAGATAATAAAAAAAAGTGAATCAAAAATATATATAAGTACGAGTCTACTCGGGGAACAAATTTTGCCGCGCAGTTTAAGAAAACAGAGTAGACGATCTACCGTCCGAAAGATTTCTAAGTTGAGAGAGTAATTTTATAGGGGATACATTACCGCGCCGCCGCCTCGACTTTTAATTTAACGCGAAGAATTTATCATTAGTACAGAATATACTCACAGTTTAACAAAATAAAAAAAGAAAAAGGAACGATAGATAGAAAGAGAGAAACAATGAAAATGAAGAAGAACAAGAAGAAGAATGAGAGAAGCGAGAGCGAGGCTTGATGGGGAGGGGAGGTGACGGAAAGAATGAAAACAACGACGTTTTATGATTATTGTTGTTATTGTTGTTGTTGTTGTTGTTGTTGTTGTTGTTTTTCTTCTTATTATTGTTATTAGGTTTGTTTGTTTTTTCGTTTTTTTTTTCTTATTTTTTTTTTTTTTTTGTAGAATTAAGTGCTGGAGTTTAACTCGCGCTTAAGCACTTTTACGTTTGCATCATTAACCATTTTGCCGATAAAATACGATGAGACATTCGACGTGCATTCTTCGCGAGTGGCCATATCGATGGATTATGTCCTTAAAAGGAGAAATTGCATCAAGTGTAACGCTTTAAGAAGGAGGGATGGCGGAAATTTATAATAATACGCGCGGATGAGCGCAAATGGCATCGATAAGGAGACGTGAAAATTTTGAGTAAAGAGCACGCGGTCGCGTAAAAAGTGTAATTTTTTATTCTAACGATAAGGGCATTTTCGGCGTCCAAGTGGAGATCCAAGCCGAGGTCGGGTGGTTAGGCGAAGGATCGAGAAGAACGTGTCGGATGCTGATGTAAATTGCCGGTCAACAACTCATAATGAATATGACCGAAATACACAAGTAGGCTCCTAGGATACGCTCCCAAATAACTTTTGCGATAAGCGGCAAAAGTTGCAGCAGCCGGCCGTTTTGGCACGAACGGCAGTGTCCATTACGAGATTGAACGGCTACGCGGGAGTTTCATCACCGGAAGGCGATGGAAATTTCTAAATCGAGTGCGGAGTGCAAGCGAGCGCAAAAATAGGTGGGGAGGGTGAGGCGGGGAGGTAGATAGTTTAATTGGGTATCGCTGCGAGTCCGAGGTAAGCCAAAAGCTCGCCGAGCCCCGCGGCGAAGATCGAGAGTTATGAAAGTCGGCATGGTGATCGCGTGAACCGAGGCGAGGCGAGGCGAGCCGAGCCGCGAAGGGGCCGCGGCCCTTTTTGTCAGGCCCAAGCGAATTACGGGCTGCCCTCCTCGGACAATGCGTATCTCCGTGGCATATCTTGTGCAATTTGCGGTGAAGTTAATTGCTCACGCAGCGCGTTCGCGGAAGAATCCGACGTCGGCGTGTAATAAAAGACGCGGCGCCGGCTGGATGC
>NW_011948435.1:508501-515074 GCF_000503995.2 Ceratosolen solmsi marchali
GATTTTGTTATGGATTTGAAGTACCATGTAAAATAGTCATTATTTACAAAGTAAAGATGCGTAAAACACGCGAATCAACACTTTCAGTTAAATAAATAATTGTGTGCGAAGTAATAGATATCTTTTTCATGAATTATCAAACAAAAGTGGCCATATAATAGAAATTTATTGCTCTGTAATCATTTAGAGAACTTTAAAAGTAAACGATGCAATAATGGATACAAGCGTTTCAAGTAATTAAGTTTTGAAAATTCAATAAAGTACGACATCGTGGTACATCATCTTTCATATAGATGTTTTTTTTTTAAATCATTTGTGTATTTGTGCTAAAATTAATTTTAAAAGGAAGAATTTTTTTTTTAAAGACAAAATATCAGCCAGTTTGTAGATTTAGTGCTTACAATAGTTCAAATACCCGAATCGTACGTGCTGCGCTATACAATCTCGTATATATAGTCACGTACGCTCACACACAGACGCGCATTTATATTATTATTTATTTCAATTGAATAAAAAAATATATGAATATTGAAGATTGCCCAAAAAGCTGGAGAGAAAGTAAAAATTAACTAGTCAAAACTTTGAAGTAAAAAGAACTTTATGAAGTATATCGTAACAGATTATTTGCTATCTCTTTTTCTCTCTTAATTTTCTTTCGATTTTTTGATAGCCGGTGTTGTGGAAGCTTTTACTGGCGCATTCACGTATGTTATCAAACACGTGTACGCATCTCTCGTAGCAATAAAATACTTGCACACATAGAAAGTGAAGGTGTAGGCGAGAATCGAAAAAGAAGCTTTTGGAAAAGTAGTGGGTTATAGGGGCAGCTGGGAAAGGTGGAGAGGGACAGGAGGAGGAGGAGGAGGAGGAGGAGGAGGAGGAGGAGGAGAGTCGTGTAAAACTATTTGATCGTGAGCTGGTGCACTTTCGCACGACGTGGCATACAGCATCAGACTAAACTAGATAAATAACGTAAATAAAGGAAGGAAGAAAGATATCAGGATGAACCAAGAGACAAAAACTAAAGGAAAGAATTAGAAAAAAGTCAATAATGAAGTACATGAAATGAAGTAAGAAGAGTGAAATAAAACACATGGTAAAAGAACATAAGATATAAGAATGTCGGGAAGATGGAAAAGGATAGGATAATGTGGCGATAAATACGACGTGTGAAAGAGGTATGGAGTATTGAACGCAAGGGAATCGGTATGTCGCGCACACTCATCTACAACGTGAGCAAAAGACAAAGAGTCAAAATAAGGGTTGAAGAGCGATGGCGGGGGAGGGGTTGGTGGGAGTAGAAGAGCATCTGTGAACGAGTGACTATGCACACGCCCAAAAGGATTTTCGTTAGATTTCGTTTAACGCCCAATTACCCCCCATACGTGAAAAGAGGGATATTCAATGGAGCGCTGAGAGTAAGCCGCGGGTGCCGAGTTGACCGACGGCTTTAAGTGGACCAAAAGTAGCTGGGGGCATCGCGTTGTCATTGGCATTGCCGATTACCTCCATTTTACCTTTTTTCCAATCTCCCGTAGGCTCGAGCGTGATAAAAATACACGGGGATTTTGTCGGCGCGGAGGGACTTTGTCGAAACAGCATTGCCCACTTCGTTTCTATAATACACTTGTCATTAAAGTAGTACTACTACATTGCTGATTATTGAATTCTGTATTTGCGAATAATGATGTCGCATAAGATCAAATATCATTACTTTCATTATCAATCAATCCAAAGTAATTGCCAGTGTTTGTAATTCCATATGATTTACTTTTAACTAAGACGCATTTAATATTAATCATTAACCTATCGAGACTATCGGGCCGAATGAAATGTTGATCATTACATACTATTGTTTATTGCAATATATACATATACACACACGCGCGAGCACACGCAAACACACAAACACACAAACACATAGATATATAAATATAAATATTGTATACAACTGAAATGGAAAACAAGTTTTTACAATATTGAAATAATGTAGTTTGTATTTGAATATAAAAAGACTCTGTTGAATTTAATCGATGCTTCAATAGTATATTGAGAGAGAAATATTTATAAATCATGATATATCAATTAAAACAACTGGTAATTACAATAATAATAATAATTATTATTATTATTATAATAAAGGTAGTTAATTAGTGATATTTAGTGTACATCAAATTATTGTAATGTATTGGAGTTTTGGTTAAGTAGTTACACATATGTAAAAAGAAGAGATAAACAAGATTCTTGATATAATTATATCACATAATATAACGAGAGTGAGAATTGTTTTAGTCATTAATATCGAAAAATAGATGATAATGCTTTATAATATGAATATGCAATTGTAAGGTTTGAAATTGGAAATTTATGGGAGATTTATGTGTGAGAAAGTCGATTCATTCACGAGCTTCTCACGACACTTGAAAGCATCACCTCATCGACAAGCATTAACAATTTGTTGCTATTACAAAGTAAATTATCATCGGGCATGAGGTTCGGAGAAACGTCATTGAGACGCTTTGTAATTTTGTGCAGCTACTTTTTATATTTTATCTCGCGCCTTCTTACTACTCACCGTCATCTTGCATCACAATGGCCTTTTGCAATAAGCCAAGGCGCGCGTTTATGTCTAAATCTCGAAAACCCTAATAAAAATCTACCGACTGCGAAATTCACTAGAGCAAAGAGTTTCAGAAATATTGCCGGATCGTATTATTAGTTTATCTTCATCCTCACTATACTGTGGCTTTATAGACTGAAATTTTCGTAAAATTACAAAATAGTTTTGTGAAACGATATCGAATACTGATATTTAATATTCATTTAATTTCATATTAAAGCCTTTTCCCCACGACTATTACACATTTTACGGCTTTTTCTTTTTTTTTTTTTTTTCATTTGATATTTTTTTATTATTAAATATGAAAATATGCAGTTTCTTTGTTTCACTCTTATTTTTAATCTAAATCTGTGCATTTTTATATTTGTTTGTTTGTTTGTTTTTTTTTTTTTTTGGTTTGTTTTTTTTTTTTTTGCTTATTAGGAAAAATGTATTATATTATCACTGTAAAATGTCGAGTAAAATTAAGTTGATAATATTTATATCTTACGCGAGATAAGAAATATATTGTATATTTAACGGCCCTATAATCGTATGGAATTATTGCACTCGATTCTTAAATAGATTTGAATTTATTTATTCTTGTTTTCTTTCTTCTTGAACATTCATTCTAATGGAAATCTCTACGCTTTTCAATAAAAAATAACGGACATTTCGAAAGCCAATTGTTTAAATCCACATATAAATAATCAAAAAAATAAAAAAAAAAAAAAAAAAAAAAAAAAAAACAAACAAACAAACAAAATTGAACTATTAAACTATTGTACATTCTAATTCGTAAATTCGTAAATGTAATATAAAAAAAAAAAAAAAAATGAAACATTAACTGTACTTTAACAGGTCAATATCTATTTTATTCTTGGAAATTTACAAGATTCTTGATAAATTTGCCATCATCGGGCTAATAAGGCATATTCAACGTAACTACACTAACCAAGCGACTGGACGACTAAAAATCTTTAATTGTATTGCGCCGATCAACAAACATTGCAGCCGTATCTATCGAGAGCTTAGTTAACGTTAACTTGTAAAGTTCTGCAGAATTGTCACGGTATGGGTAACCACGTCCTAATACACTTCAGTTTGATACAGAATTCATCACCTCAAGCCGCAAGAAATTTATCGCAAAGCACTAATTAAGCAGGCAAAGGGCAGCATCTGGCATTGCCTGTAGTAAGGATTAAGCTTGCCATTCGAATGGGGAAAATCAAAGGGCCACGGGGCACGGGGTGGGGGACTCTCTCGCATCGGTATAAAGTAAATTTGTAGCTGGTCATACGCAAAGGTTAAGCGAGTAGCGTTTATCGCTCTTAACTGCCACGCCCACAATATCCGCGACGGCCATTGGCTACGAGACTTTACGAGGATCCGCGGCGCCGCGTACCGAGCTTCCTTACCCTGATCGTCAATTATCGTAAATTACACGAGGGAAAACACTGGCCGATCCCCGAGTTGACGCCCGAATGGAAATTCTTCCGAGTTAGACACGCGGACGCTTACGTCTACATCCTTTTCCTACATTTTCTCTTGCCTTGGGACAGGTTGCACCCAGTGTAAACGAATTAATCGCATTTTTCCTTCAGCCATCCCATTGGCAAATTAAATGCAGTCTTCGCTCAGGCTTGATGGGAGTGAAGTTTTTCGGCAGACGACTGATGCGTATCGATTACTCCAAGATTTTAACAATCGGACAGATTTGCGTGCCAACTTGGATCGATCATTGAAAATAGAATTTTCGAATAATATAGAGAATATTTAGCGAAGCACGAGAATTCGTGAATGTCTATCGGCTATGTATTCCTTCGATTTATCAACCATTTGTAACATCAGTAATGTAAAAATATGTTACTTGTATGGTATTTGCATGCTTATTTACACGAGAGTGATAATTGCATATACGAAATAAACGGTAAAATGAGAATCATATATATATATATATATATATATATATATATATATATACACACACATAAAAAGTTGATTTTTATAATCTTTACAGTCTATATTGTAGAAAATGCATCCACAAATATCGAGATAATATTAGTTGGTTTATTATTATATAAAAAAAGTTTTAAAAAATTTTCCATTATTGTGCAAAAATTTAACCGTCCATCGATGAATTTCGATGACTATAAAGAGCCATTGCTTTTATTTTTACAAAGGGAATATGAAATATTGAGTTATTAAAATATTCGCATACCACTTATAGGGGGCAATAAATTTTTTCAAGGAAAAACTTGTGTTACGAAAGCATTTTATTTTTTTAATAATTTTACAAATTTCATATGCTTCAAGTTTTTCGGCTGCCCAGAACGAGTGTAATGACAAACATTTAAATACTAACGAATACATCATTTACATTAAAATACACGCGTATTTTATAATAATAAAAGGGCATAATATGAAGATTTGATAAGCTTTCTTGGAATCAACAGGTTATCAAATTCAAGAAGTCGAGGACATCGCCCCTTAGCACTTGGAAGCCTCGCATTTACGTGTATTAGAAAATCAAAAAGAAGGAGACAGGTAGAGTGGGTGGCATAAGAGTATAGTGTACCCTTGGAATCCGGCAAAACGGCGCATTCAGTTATAGAAATGGATAATGCGATCGACTTTTCAAATTCGAATTTTCGAATTATGTCGCATGGCAGGAGCTGGTCTAAAGATTGTCGCCGTTATTCGCATTTTCGTTGATGTCGTTGACATCGTCGTCGTTGTTGTCGACGTCGTTGTTGTCGTCGTGAAAAATAAAAGGTGCGAGTACCGAGGGACACGAAAAAGGGTCTCGGTGATGGGATCTTCGTATTTCTGAGGAACGCGTTTCAAATTACAGGAGGATTGCATTGCATTCTGTCCGTTTCGCTTGGCTAGCGCAGCACCGAGGAGCAAATCTAATTCACCAAGATTCTCTCTCCACCCCCCCCCCTAACCCATCTCTCGCTCACTCGCTCGTTCTCTCTCGTTCTCTCTCGTTCTCTCTCTCTCTCTCTGTCGATCTCCCTTCTTTCTCATTCACTTTTTATGCTATCTCTCTCTCTCTATCTCTCTCTCCCTTTATCTTTCTTTCGTTATTTCTCGGTCATTTCTTCTTTTCGTAGACTCTCTTTTCTCTGTCTAGGATGTGCGTTCCAATGCACTAGCCACACTTTTTCTTCTTCATTCCAGTAAAGCTGTCTTTATCTTTTTTCCAGAAAAGCTGTCTGCACATCTTTGGAGCCACTGTTTTCTATCTCCTAAAGAAATAAAAAGCACTTCTGGTTTATAAATTAATGATATGTAGATTTATGATTATGATATTTCTATGTATACATACATATATATGTATACATACATATATATATATATATATATATATATATATATATATATATATATATATACACGCGCACATAGTCCATTATTAATTTTCCCTGTGTATTTTTACTAAATTACAAAATTTCAAAATTTTGTACAAATATACGTGTTTTATAGTAATTCGGTCATTCTGTAGAAAAACTAGTCGTGCTCTACTTTTCAAATAAACAAGATAAAGCGGCTTATAGCTTAACATAGACGATAAAATATTTATAAATAAAACGCTATATTTTTGAATTATCGATTGTCCTGTGAGAGACAACATTCGTAATATTTAAATTACGTTCTATTCACTCGAAATTTTCGTACTATAATAACATATTAGCTCAGGCAATGTTAGGCAATGTTTCGATATGCACACCTTATACTTTTACTCTATAAAAACTCTATAGTATTACTTAATCGCTATATATATTTTGACAATTTTTATTTTTAAATATTGAGTAAGCATATTTAGAACAAATTATATCAATTCTTTAGTGAATTCCGTTTGGGCTCTGAATACTTTTTGCGCGAATTTAAATCAAACAAAGTAAGAAGTATGAACTTTAATTTTTTGTTAACCAAAGTCTCAAACACGAATATTTTCATATTTCACC
>NW_011948435.1:515084-518611 GCF_000503995.2 Ceratosolen solmsi marchali
ACGACTACGAATGGTAAGAGATAGGCATAAAGTTCTTCTAACTATTTACCAATACAAAGTCTAAATTATTGTATATTATATACAATACAAACACATCTTAAATGTATACGCAACAAAAATAACGAAAAATAACAATTCTAAATCGCCGTACCTGATCAATACCCAAGTCACTTTACTAAAGGACGAAAAAATATCTCGTTGGCATAAAAATCATTGCATGCAAATAGGGGAAAATAAGCAGAGAAAACCCTTGCATTCGTAATAATGTAATGCAGGATAATCGCGGGACCAAGCGAGATCAGAACAACGAACATTAACATAAAAAGAGTATTAGACAGTCGTCTCGAGCTCATCGGAACCTCCATCTCTGTCCCCCCCCTCCCCCTGCCCCAGCCCATCCCTCACTCCCTCACTCCCCGTCTTCGCCTCACCGCCTCACGACTAGCTAGCCCATCGCCACCAAACCGCCCGCTCCTCTCCCGGACGTTCTCGTCATCGCGCTTCCTTGGGCCTCTCGGGGGAGGCTGACGACGTTGCACGGCGATCGGCGTCGCGGCTTTTAACATGGCGCCGCTCGATCCCCCGGGAAATTCAGCGGGGAACGAGTCGCCGACCCCGACAGCGACGCACTCGCCTCGCAACTGACCGAGCGTGAATTTTCCGCGTTCCTTGCCGAGCGCTCGCCACTTTTTTTTCTTTTTTTTTTCTTTTTTTTTTTTTGCACCGATCCACCTCATCCCCGAGCACGCACGCGTATTCAATAATGGCGCCCTTGCCCCATTAGAATCCGCATTTTCGTGCGGGATAAGGGATGAGTTACTCGGGGGCCACCTCGGGGCGCCCACTGCTTTTTCCCAATCCAGCGGACCTCAGCTCTCCGTGAGGCATTTTCATCCTACTTTATTTAACGAGTCCGCCCAGTCCCTTTTTCTTTATTATTGTCTAGCAGCGTTTGTACTCCCTTCGCGAGCCCCTGAAATACTTTGATGATTTTTTACTCGCTTTGCTTCTAGCACTGCGGCTGCGATTGCAAAGCATCTCTCATCCAGCGTGAGATAAATTGTTACGAGGGGATTTTTTTTAATTTCAACGCAGATTTACAACTACGCTTATGGAATAGTTTGATAAAATAAGATTGCAACAACTTATCGCTTGATCCCACGTGTTTCATTAAAGCTATTATACGCTTTGAGAAGCATCTATAAGATCACGCTGATTTCTACAGCTCTTTTTACTTTCTAGGGATTAATAAATCATTGAGAGAGCCGACGAGATTTATTACATCTTGAGTTGTAACTTATCTGTTTTTATATGTTTCATTCGACTCTGCTATTCACTCTTATAATAAACGTTTATAAATGATAGAAGCAGCCAAAACGATTTATTAGGTCTGAAATTGTTGTATAACAAATTTATTATTCAATGGATTTATGACGACTTTAATTTACGATAATAAATTATATTTGCAGATTTCTGTTTAATTATCTTTATAGTTGTAGTTTTGTTTAGCTTATTAAAGACAGAACAAAACAGAGAGAAACAAACAAAAAAAAAAAAAAAAAAAAAAAAAAAAAAAAAAAAAAAAAATCAAGAAAACAAAAAATTACGATATAAAAATCTCAAGTTTCGTAGAATATTGATTATGAAATTTAATAATGTTAGAGTCATTGCTGGATTTTCTGAAATTATTTTTATTCTGAATTATATTGATAATATTTGATTTACGTAATTATATTTCAATATCCAAATATATTTTATAACACTCACAACGATTGGCATTCAATAATAATTAATAATTAATAATTGCCACGTGTAGAAATAATGTTTAATTACCACTTGATTAGTTCATTATTATTCAAATGAAAATTTTATATATCTGCAGACTTCATTTAATTTCCTTTCATCGTCATTCTTGTACGCAATATAATATCAATCTTATCAATAAAATGTTTATGTATTTTCTTCATTATAATAATAAATGGTAGATCCATTAAGCTATATTATAATTTCTTATCTAAATAATGAAAAAGTAATATGGTTCGTGCATTGGATTTTCTTATTTTCTTCCTTCGCTCTGTAATCGATATTTCAATTATTTAGTGCAGTCCGTGGTAATCCATCCAAGTTTCATAATGTAATTTTGAAGACAATTTTTATTATCGTTATTATTATTTCTTTTACCATTATTGTTAAATAAAGTAAAACAAAAAACCAAGTAATTTTGCACATTATCAATAAAAATAAATGTATTCTTATAGATAGTATATGATAATTACACAAGTAATATATCGATAAATATATTATTTAAGTAAGAAAAATTCCAATTCGATAAAAATTCAATGATAATACGAATATAAAATGGAACTTTAGGTAGAGTAGAAAAGTTTGATAATTAAATAGTAATCAGCAATGCATAAATCATACATTCTGCATCAAATGATGTAATTAAAGATCGATATGCACGTGACTGTAAGTATTAAAAAAAAAAAAAAAAAAAAAAAAAAAAAAAAAAAAAAGTACCTATTTCTGACTGTATTATAAGTGTTTTTCAATTATTATTCTTAGATATATTCATGAAAGTCTTTCGGAATAAATAAATACGGTAAAATAATTTTATATAATACAATAAGAAAGCATAATGAAAACAAATGATTTTGGGAAATTAATTCTTTTGCTATCTCAACTCGGTCCACAGCATAACAAGAATTTGTCAATTCTCCGTCGGCAACTGTATTTTACTCATTTTTGTAAAATCGTATATTCCAAATGAATTCATGACTTCGACTCATCATGTTTACATCGTCGCCTCCTCAAAAAAGGACTTAATACACGTGCAATTATTTTTCATTCACAGATCGAATAATGCCAACATTGGACATCACTGCAAATGCATTTCAACAATGATTACAATCATTGTGGAATACAGGCATGGAACAAACAAACAGACTTTCGCTGACAACATCAGCATGGTTGTCAACATCAAACTTTTGATCTCGAGGCATTTCACCTTCCTAGTGTTCTCAGGCCCAAAAATCAACCTACGCTATCTCGAAAAAAAAACGTGCTACTTCTCTAGCGAGTCCCTCGTCCTCCGCCCCCCACCCCGCCACCACCGCCAACAACCACCACCAACACCACCACGAGCTCCCCAACCCGACACTTGTCTTTTCGTTTGGTAATGTATACTTCAACCGAAATAGTTTCCAATAATTATAGGATAAATAAAGACGTACAATATCAGCTTTATTGTTAACATATTTTGTGGATCGAGCCGTTACATGCCAACAATTATCACTTTCGTCGCTTATAAGCAATATAATATTTATATATAATATACAAATATAATTATCGCTTTCGTCATTTATAAGCAAATGGTTGCGAAAAAGTCAGTAACGAACATACAGTTAATTGATTATCGTTTATCATTCTTCAAATATAAAATTTTGAATTCATGCACACTGTGCGTAGTCCAAACTTATCAACCAAATGATTATTGCGATTATTAATTTGCAAGAAGGTCGATGCAA
>NW_011948435.1:518621-523426 GCF_000503995.2 Ceratosolen solmsi marchali
AGTGTTAACTAATGTTTTAACATTAAAGATGCATAAATTGCTAAATGCTCTTGTACTGTCAAATGCCAAATTTCAATCTGTGCATGCGAAAACACGTCGCAAGAGCTATTTTTTCTTTTCTAATTGTCAATCGATAATCATCATATTTATTTACTTTTAGCACATTACTATAAACGAATTTTATTGAATAAATACTTTTATAAAATCGCAAATTTTGTTTAAATTTATAAACATCTATTTTATTCGATGCATTGGATCGATTATCGTTATTTAGAGAGTAAAACGATAGTTTGGGTAAATTTTGCAATATTATTTTCTTTTAGCCATGCAGTCGTAGAAATTGTACAAAATATCGTAAAGAAAAAAAAAGTTTGGAATGAAAAACAGAGAAGAGGGGAAAGAAATTAAAAAAAAATTAGAGACCACATTCTTTTACAAAATAAATTCTTTTACAAAATGTGTTTGGTAAAATATTAAATTTTAAAGATCTTTTTCTAGTTTTTCAAGATAACGTGAAACATTTTATTATTATTTACTTATTAAGACGAAGCGGGTAAAAGTGACAATTATGATAAAATACGTAGGAGCTACGAATTGAAATAAATAGAATTGTATTGGATTTGCGATAACCTTTACTATTTTTCCTATTCTTTTTTCTTTTGTTTTTGTTTATGAGAACAATTGTGTTCTCGTAACGTCCCTACTACTTTTTCCAACTGTAGCTGGACAAAAAGTAAAGGAGATGAAGAGAATCCAGAAGCACTGAAAAGTAAAATGAATTAAGCTCGATCGATCGAGTATCCTAGCAATTAGAGGGAGTAGGAAATTGAGACTCTAGACGTAAAGGAGAGACGGTGCAGTCAAGTCGAAAGCTTGGAAGTACAAATTGGAAGGAGACAGAGGTCACACAGAGTAAGAGTCCAAGCCAGTTGATAATTGACAGCGCTAACGAACGAACTAACGATACGTATTTCCGGTGCGTTCTCTTATCGATCCGTCCGTGGAAACTCCGATGTTCATACTGCACCGACTGAAATTAACTATTGATGAATTTCCACGTCCTTCACGAGCATTAAAGTCAACCCATTTTGATGCTCTCCCTCACTCCCCCTAAATTAATTTTATTCATTATATTTGCCATTCCAATCAAACAAAAAAACAAAAAAAAGACAAAAAAATAAAAACTAAAAATATTAAGTAACCGTTAAGCGCAAAATTTTGAAATCCCTCGTTACCAATTAAAATAAACAATTTTATTATCATAAGAATTTCGCACAACGTCACCTCGAAATTTATAATATTTGTACGCGAAGCATTTCTTCCTCCGCCTAAGCGATAATCAAATAGCCGGAAAAAATCATCGCGACCAAAATTAATCCTCCCCACGATCCTTCGATCCAAACGTCCCCACAAAAATAAATAGGACAATGCCACAGATTGCGTACCGAGGCGCGCGCGTGTGTGTGTGTGTGTGTGCGCGCGCGCGCGCATGTACGTGTGGGAGAGGGAGAGAGTGAGTGAGTGAGTGAGTGAGTGAGAGAGTGAGTGTGTGTGTGTGTGTGTGTGTGTGTGTGTGTGTGTGTGGAAGAGGGCGGAGAATTTCGGGGTGGGGGGTTAGAACGTGGAAAGCAATAATATTTCGCCGAGCATTGGAGAAAGAATCCTCGGACTCTGGCGTGCTGGCGAATATAAACATTGACAATAACGTCGAGCAAAAGGAAACTAAGCGGCTGGTAGTGTCGGTGATGGGGGGTGGGGTTGGGAGGGTCCGGGCGTAGAAAAGCAGCGATGTAACGAGGTTGGAGCAGTTGATTATAAGCACACATAATACGAGGGCAACAGGGACCGTCGCGGATGCACTCGTACGTGACCAGTTTGCTGCGCAACGAAAATACGATTATCGGAGGATAAAAGGGGAACAGGCGAGGAGGACCCTGACGGCGCCGGCCGCGAAATTGGATGTCCGAAGCACCGTCACTCGTACGTGAGCTCAAGCGTGGGCGGCGGACTCGGGGGTATAGATTCACGAAATATTCCCGATACTCAATGGACAATGTTTAATAGGCGATCTTGTGCGTGAGCGCGCCCTCGCCGTTCCACCAACACACTCACCCGCCAGTCCCGGCTTAATATCATTATTTACAAAAGCCGAATAAATTCTTGTCACATTCCACCTTCCGCCGCTTGCGCCAACTTGCGGCCAAACTCTGCCCTCCCCCGCTTTCCGGCATCATCCAATACTTTAATTCTGCATTTTCATAACGCCCAGCATATTTTCTTACATTCGGCTGCACTTCCTCATTAAAGCTGTTAATTATTATTGAAGGCAGGATTTTTATTGGGCGAGCTGTTGGCCAAGGGGAAACTATCGATATCCTCTCTGAATTTAATTATTCAAAACGGCGGAAAAATCAAAGGGATTAAAGTATCGTCGTCGTGCTCGTCAATTTAATGAGCGGATGAGAGACGCCAAGCTCGATTCCTATAATCAACTGCTTTTGCTGCGTTATGGACGGGGTCATGCATTTTCCTTTTCGTCATCGTTACGCTTCTTCGTCCGCTTCCATTGTCATTCCGATTATTTATTCTGGCTACGATCTTGCGATTTGCAATATTATTGAAGAAAGCTACTTATAAGCACATTAATTCTTAAATAACGGTGCTTGCCGGTAATGGTTTCATCGCAAGAGATTCGGTTCAGCGCTGCTTCCGTTCCATTGACAGTATCTTGTTCTAAAAAAAAAAAAAAAAAAAAAAAAAAAAAAAAAAAAAATCACGCAATCGGACGCGTAAATAATTAAATTATATACCATGCGCTGTTTGATGTTAATTTTTGTCGTGTTCAGTTTTTTACGCCTAATCATCATTTATAAACCGTTTAAATTCCTTCAAATTAATGAAATATATGTTTTTTTTTTTTTTTTTTTTTTTTTGGTTTTTCTTTACAATGAAATTTTACTATATAAAAGTTCATAATGGTTTTTTTTTTTTTCAATTGAAGAAATACGTTTTAAATAAATTGAGACAAATGGTAATTTAATTTGACCGGGTTAACGAAATTACATTGTCAAAGTTACCTTACTTTGTGGAAATTTAAGAGTACAACAATCGTGTACTTATGTTAATAATTAATTACTTATACGAATATTAATATAGTCCATGTCGTTTACTGTGTGAATTATTGCCTTGAATATATTCGATTAAATTTGAATTTTATTTACGACTAAATTTTTGTTCAATGTACGAGTTCGCTTAGCTTCCTTGTGAATTAAATTTGATATTTGATTCATTAAGTAAAATTCTATGAATGAGTCATTTTAATGAATAATGTTTGCCTTTATTTAATTTCTTTTTTTTCTTTTTTTTTTTTATTTTTTTTGTTAATTAATTTTTTCGTAAAAATTGTACATTATAACTTTAATTTCTTATATAAAGTGCGCCAATTTTTCGTAAATAATGCGTTATAGATCAACTTTCCAATTGTCAAGTATTCTTTCCTTTTTTTTCTATTATTTTGAATGATCGACTCAATTAATCGATGAATTTTAATTACAGTTATATAACAGCCATTAGGCAATTGTAAATATTATTTTTACGTAAAATTTACAACACAGCCTCTTCCTAATTATGCGAACTTGCAATTAACTCATTAGATTTTAATTCACCGAGTGAATGTCGACCTGCAATTCCGAGTTTAAAAATGAATTATGAATTGAAAGCCTAACAATGAACGACCGAATAAGTAATATTTTACCGAAGCGGAATAAGCTCGACCTACGCATAATCGAAATCGATGCACTAAGTATTACACTGCTGACAGTCGAGCGTCGCGCTAAAAATAATTGCAATCACTTCGCTCATTGCTGGCTAGACACTCGAGATGAATAATTCGTTTCTAATAATAAAGAGCAATGCAAATGCATCGTTCGTAGGTTCGTGTCCAACGGCCTCCATAAAGCGAGCAACTCGAGTTGCTCCAACCCCTGAGTAGCAAAGCGAATGCGGGTAAAAAGTAAAGGAGAGAAGGTAAAAAGTAATCGCGTTGGCCCAGTTGGTGGTAGCTCGTGCCGCAAGAAGCCTAGAGCGAGAGAGTGGAGAACGAGCGGACGCAGCGTGGTTTGCGAGGGGTTGGTCGGCGGCGCAGGAGGGAGCTTGCTAGAGCAGCGGCAATAATAAGAAAAAAGAGACAAGTGGAAAAAGTCGAACTCCTCGTAGTATAAAGTTCATTCACCCACGGGACTCTTCTAGCATTCAACGAGCTCGGAAGGTCGTCGGGCGGTGGGCATCCCTGCAAGCATCGCTCAAGTAAGGCACCCGGAACCTCTTGCTTATGCCTTTAATTTATGCCGCGCGCAGGGCCTCTTTTTCGCCGCAGCTTTACCTTCTACCCGACGGCCCCTCCACACCTCCCCCCCCCCCCTCGCCACCACCCCCGTCATCGCTATTCCCTCAACCCACCATCCCACCCACGCACCCACCAATCGCCCTCGAATTATTAAAGCCACATCGAAGGCATTCGCGCTATAGAGCGTGTATCTCGTGCAACCACGCGCTCTCTAAAACCGCAACGCGTTCCTTCTGCCTCGTCTCCTCGTCTTCTCGCTCCATCCGATCGCCTCCAATCTTCTCGAGACGTTCGTTAGTTAACGAGCTCGGCTTCTCTCGCTCCTCCATTTCTCTCTCCGGTCCTCCGGCTCTTCGATAGCGGCCCTATATCGCAGACACGAGCAAACCGGCTCGATATTTCGGGGTGCGGTTCCCTGGCCTACTCTCTCTCCCTCTCTCTCTCTCTCTTTCTCCGCCTG
>NW_011948435.1:523563-537906 GCF_000503995.2 Ceratosolen solmsi marchali
CTCTCTCTCTCTCTCTCCATCTCTCTCATTTGTTCACTATACTCCCTTATGAAGATCATCTTTGGGCTTTAGGTGAGACAACGATATAACGAGAACGGTGACGGAGAAAATGGCAACGACGATGACGACGACGCGCCATCGTAGGCTCGAGCGAGAAGCCGACCGAACGAGCGAATCGGTCAACGGTAGTGAAGACAAACGAGCGAGAAAAAGAAGGAGAACGATGACGACGACGACGACGACGACGACGACGACTACAAGGGCGACGGCGACGGCGACGGCAACAGCAATGACAGCGATAACTAAGACAGGCGGTATATATCGATGGTCGGATGACCCATCTCCCTCGCACTCCTCGAAGTCAGAGTGCACGGCATGCGATTACTAGCGGCGTAGCTGTGTCGCGCCAAAGTGCAACGACGACGCCAACGGCCAGTTCAGCTCTCATCTCCGAATTCGAAAAAACGAAGGCGGAAGGAGGATTTTACTCTTTTGGTTAGGACGGCGGAGGTTGCGTGCGCAAGGACAAGGTGTGGAGAGGAACGACGGGAGAGAAGTAAGAAGGACGAAGTGACGCGGGGTGTGCGGTGTCGAATTTTGTCAGGGAGGTGGCGAGCGGAGCGCGGGGGAGGGAGCGAGGAAAGGAAGGACGCGCGGGCGTCTCGGCTCGGCGTTCTGGCAGACGAACGCATCGATCCCAGGCAGGTCAAGCACGGAATATCTCTCTCACCCCATCGTGGCCCCTCCACTCGCACGCTCGAATCCACCCACCCACCCGCCACCATCGCCGCCCCTCCTCGCGTCCCGCCGCCTTCACCCAAAACCTACCACTCATCCTCCTTCTCTTTCTCCCCGCCTCCGCCGCCTCATCATCCTCCCGCATCGCCGTCCCGTCGCTACTGCCTCTCTCTACCACCGTTCGCCTCCTCGCCCGACGAAGCAACCCCCTCGACGGCCTCCACTGCCACAGCCGCCCCCTTCTTCTCGCCGCTCCGTTTACCCGCTAGACAAAGACAAATTACGCTGCATTCTCAGAGCCCCAAAGACCCCCTACTCCTCATCCTACCCCTCCTCAACAAACGACCCCCCCCCCTCCGTCGCCCATCCGCCCATCCTCCCCGCTACCACTCACCATCCACTACTTCTTGCTTGTTTTGTCCTCGCCCTTACATTTTCCGTTGGCCTGCCTGCCTCCCTCTCGCTTCCGCGCTCAGTCAGGCTTCTTCTACTTCACTTCCTCTTTCGAGTGACACTTGCATTCCCACCTCCAACCTCCTCTACCCCCTCAACCCCCTCAACCCTCTCAACCTCCTCAACCTCCTCAACCTCCCTCTCAATCCCTCCTCACGTCGCCCTCACTCCTCAACCACCTCCAATTCTCTCTCGAGGCCACCGCTGCTACCCTCGCCTCCGGAACTGCCTCCTGCAAGCGCGCTATGTAGGACATCAAGTGGGTGCTCAACCCCTACGCACTTTCCGATTCAAAGTTGCGACTCCACCAGGGCGGTGGTGGAGGATGGCGACCGGCGGCGTGGGGCCAAGAGAACGGTCGCTCGGGCATTGGATGGGACGGGACGGGGACGGATTGGGTACCGAGGGGAGAGGGAATGTCACTCGGAGCCTGTGCTTTGCTTGCAGTAGTCGCGGCAGTCTCCATTTCTCTTGTCGTCGTCTCCTTTCTACCGCTGCCTTGTCTCTTCGCCCGTCCCCGCTCACCGCCGACTCTCCTCGATCTGCAAACTCACGAGAATTTGTGCCAAGAGTCTGGATTTCAAGCTTCTTTGCGCTGATTGCGAGCTTCATACACGTGCATTTGTGCGTAGCTCCGTGTGCGAGGCTACACACACCCTTACTTACCCACACTGTCTTAAGTGGCGTACGCTAGGGAAAAAATAGTTACCTAACGAGCATAAGAGATTTATTATGATGGATGAAGTTTTTACGATATGTAATCATTGTGACCGATCACAATGGGCTTGACCTTCGTAAACTTTCGTAATGCTTTGGCGCAACAGCAATCGTATGTAGTAGATGTGTTGTCGGGAAAGCATCTTCTCGACAAATTAATGCTTAACAAATCGATCGAATTTATCAATATTCGATATACAGTCGTTCGTAGATGAATGTCATAAGACAGATTTCTCACTTGAAGTACACACTAATGATTAGTACACGCTAATGAATCACGGCAGAGCTTCTACAATGATAATAATCATTATAACTCGGTACATGTTAATTTAGAAAATTGAAAAGCTTCTCTAACGAATAACATTACTTTACGAGGTTCGATTCACTTTCATTAATTATAATTACCAATACATGACGAATTATCATAATTAATAATTGCTAAAAATCATAACGAAGATTTCGCATAAAAATTTTATGAATAGACACGTAGAAATCGATAGATCGACTAGAAAGAACATAATTCAAATATGATATCACAATTCCATTTTTTTGATAAACAAAATATCATGACATTGGATTTATTTCATTTGATAAACTAAAATACTCGACATCAAATAAAGCATAAAGTGAATTATGTTTATTATTACATGAAATAGGAGCAAAAATTAAAAAAATAGTTTAGATATGTGTTGACGAAGTAATGTTATAAATTAAAATAATAAAATTAATAATGAAAAACAATGTGATAGTTCTCGTAGGTAGTTTCTTTAAATATTAATTAAATATTCTTTAAATATTAGAATTAATTTATAAAAATTTAATTTCTTAAGTAATGCATTCATAAGCTTATAACATGTACATATATATATATATATATATATATATATATGTGTGTGTGTAATTAAAGTTATGTTGGATTTAATGAAGAAAAAAAAAGAAAGAAAACAAAGAAAAACTACATTAATCATTATGTAAATATAAACTTTGGAATAACGTTTCTTAAACTTCAAAATAATATATGTAATTTTTAATAAAATGAATAGAGATACGGAACGAAAATATTTATTAAATGCCGGCATTATGATTATATTGCTTTGCTTATCAATTAGACGTAAGTAAGAATCTATTAAATTGCAAAGAAGAGGAAAAAAATGTTCCTATAGCCAGTCCTTAACGAGACAAAACTCAAGATTAGAATATTGTAAAAAGTTTCCGATAAAGTAATTCTTAAGCGCAGTGGAAAACAGTCTGTAGGCGAAAGTATTAAAGCGCCACAGTGAGCTTGCGAGGCAATTAAAAAATTAAATGATCCTCACTTGCCACAGTGACCTCTAAACCAGTAAGTGCTAAACACTCAGCTTTCTGCTTCCCTTGGAACTTTTCTTCTCTGTATATCCACCCCACCTCTCACCCAGTGAGTAAACAGAACAGCTACATGTGATACGAATAAAAGCACAGTGGGAGATGAAGTGAGCTTTAGCTCGCTCTCTCGCTCACTCTCACTCTCGGCCAGCTCTCGTCCCTCGGTTGCCCTCGCCGCCCCGCTTTTACATGAAGCAACGGTAAACAAGCAAGATCGAGGGAAGAAATTGTAAGAAGCGAATAAGCGATACAAAATGAGAAAAGGAGAGGGAGAGGTAGAATAAAAGATAGTTGGGGAAGAAAGGGAATGAGGTGAAAAGTGGGAAAGATGGGGCGGCGAGGGCAACCGAGTGAGTAAAAGAACACGATAGAGCGAGATGATGTTAAAGAGGGTGAGTGAAGTTTTACTGGGGTGGAACGTTACACCGAGTACTCCCTATGCTCTTGCTTGCCGGTGCTTTTGCGTTGGTAGTTCTAGGTCAAACTGATATTCGACGAGACTTTATTGCCGCGCGAATGAGCAATCCGTTGAAGAAGGGCAAGGTTTTCCCTCCCCTGCCCCCACCGCCCGCGATATAAGACGTACACGAGTCATGCATGCCCTCTGACTTTTTCATTATTGACACGTAATCCAATGGCTGTGCACTTTAAAATTTAAATCTTTAAAGAAATGGCGATGAATGAGTAGCAAGCGACAAGCGATATGAGCGTACAGCAATTAATGCGTCGATTGTCCTTGTTCGATCATTAATGATTACAAAATTCTTCATTCGTACGAACAAAATTGTCGCCGACGACAACAGCACGGTTTGGCATATTTAAACGAATTCTCTCGCACTTTAATTATTCCACAAGTTGATCTCAGTCGGGCTGTAAAGCATTGTGGAAAATTAAATTTTATTCATAGCCAATGATTGAGCAATAAATGAATAAATTAACGTTATCCATCATTGATTACAGATTGATTGAAAGTCATTATAAAATTATCATTGGTTTTTATATGTAGGTGAACGACCTTACATTTCATCTAAATTTATTCTTTTCATTTTCTACACTTTTCTCAATGATTAAAGTAACAAGCACTCCTTCGCCGATATATATATATATATATATATATATATATATATATCTAAGTTTTCAAACATTTAAGCAATTTGAAATTTGAATGTCCTATCATAGAAAATTATATGAAAACTTTTAATATTAGAATTGGTTAGTACTAGTGTCCATATTTAATGGTAGTGTGTTCGTTTAAGGAGAATATTAATTAATCAACTCGATCCGATAAATTAAAATTTTATTCCCAAACAAAACGGGATTCATATGATTAATTAATATCTAAAAATTAACTTTTCACTAATTTTGTAAGGCTCTATTGATAAGAAAAACCTACCGACCTGTTGTTTTTTTTCCTTACTTTTTTTTTTTTTTTTTTTTTTTTTTCTTTTTTGTCGATTTTTTTAATAACGATACTTTCTCATACCAAAATTAGACAAACCAATTTTATTACGTAAAGATATATCTGAGGTGATTAATGCTTTTTAGAAAAATGTATATTGAATGATCGACTAAAATTCATTTTCTTCTCATAAATCGAATATTTAGGCTTATTGAATTATTTCGCGCCATAGAATTATAAATAATAGTGAAATCTAAAAACCGAACGGTATATTAAAATGTGAGACGTTTTAAAATTTTATGTCCTGCTTCATTCGCACAGCAACTTCGCCAGCATTTAAAATTCAAGTATAGCAAAATGTAATAAGAAGTGCATTAAATTAAAATCATTCATAAAATTGTCTCGATAACTCTTGATACACAAAATATCCCATAGGACGTCGGTTTAGAAAATGAAAGTAAGCTTTACCGCTCGTATAATCCCAAAAATATAATTTAATATTGTTTATGCTCGTAAATTGTCTTTATGAGATATTAATTGACACGGTTAAACGCTACGTCTCTAATTCTTTAATATTTTTATATTATTATTTTATCAACTATAGAGGACAAGTTATATTTCACCTCATAAATCTTTCGCCCTTCAGGTGTTGTGACTTCTCTTGCCTAAATGCAGTTCCGTTATTAGATCAGAGAAATCTTCATTTACACGAGGTTCACCTACCGCTCGAACACTTCTTTTCCCTCACTTTCCTTCTCCATGTACATATTATTATTTTTATCGTTTTTATTGTTTTGCCCCCTCTGTCTTCTCTTGACCTCGGTCACACAAAATCCTTTTCTCCTATCTCATCTCCTATTGTGTTGCAAAGACATTTTCATTTCTTTTTGATAGAATAGGGCTTCGCTTTCGAATAAAAAAACGATATCGATGCCTATGCGCATAACTCCGACAACCGAACTGAAAAGAGAGTCGCAAATTGTTTATCATTGGATTATTGTCGGGCAAATTCTTTTTCCCTTTTTATATGTCTTTTCTTTGTCCGACTTCCTTTCACCACAAACAAAACACGAAAGATTTTTATACCGTCTACAAGTTCATTGCTTTCTTACTCTCCAATGTAATACAAATAACATTTTTTTAAATTCTTTATGAGGTAAATAGATGAGAAAATACTTTCGTACTTTCGTATATGTTGTAAGATAATTCGATAAGTATTTATTATTCTAATATGCCATTTAAGCTTTACTTACTTGGATGAAATTAATGTTTGCCAACAATTTTGTAGCGATTATACAATGTTTATTACAAATATACAAACGTGTCTACTTATAAGTATTGTTATAATTTCACATAACTCATAACTCTTGTATTAATTGCAATTATTGTAATTGGAATTTATGCTTTTAAATGGCTTATCAAAACTTATATATGAAAAATTTAATCATAAATTGGTTGATTGTCATCAACAAAATGACAAAAACAACATAATTTGTTTAAGCTTCTCTCTAAGATTCCAAACATTATTAAATAATAACGATATTCATTTGTAAATATATGCTTCTAATTTAGAGATTTCTCTTATTTTGACGTAAGTTCTGACTTTAAATATGAGATTATAAATGTAAATTATCTTATTAAAAAAGCCAGATTAATTTGAATGGCTGAAGCTTTAAGAAATTAGATTTATGAATCAGTATTCAAAGTGCCAAATATTCGTATGAACTGTTGCTTTGGTATAATTCGGAACAAAAAAACATAAGCAACATATAGATGAATGCCAAGTGGTACTTAATGAATCCACTTTCTAATCATTCATCGGAATCCTCGTAAAGCCAGCAATGTGCAGCCACAGCCTCCCCTAAGTCCCCTCATCTTCGCGCGACAATCATCAGTAACCAATGCGAGTAAAAAGACAACGTAAGAGAAATGCAAAAAAGAAGGAGCATCGAGTGTACTCTTTCTCCACCCTCGTTCTATCGAACGACATCGGTGGTACAGGAATAAAAAGAAGCAACGGCCACGACGACGCAGAGAGATCCGAAAGAGCACGTGCGCATAACAAAGGCTGGGTTGTGAGAATTTCGCGGAAGCAGGCGAAGCCGTGGCCAGGAGAGAAATGAGAGCGAGGAGGAGAGAGGATAAGATAGATAGATTAAGATAGTGGCGGGAGGGGAGGGAGAGATGGGGTGTACAACTGAAAAGAAAGAAAGAAAGAAAGAAAGAAATAAAAGACCGAGAGAGAATGCTTGACGGGAGGGAAGATGTGCGAGTTCCGGGATTGGCGTAGGTTGGGAATAGCTGCGGGAAAGCGCGGACGACATCGAAGAGATATGCAGAATAATGGATGAAGGAAATAGCGAGTGGGAGAAGAACGGAGAGAGAGAGAGAGAGAGAGATACAGACACAACCCGCCCCCCTCTGACAACTAGGTGCGTGAGTACGTATGCGTAAACGTGCGTGTATAAGAGGAAGTAGTTGGAGAACGACATTCTGACGTCCTCGTAGTCGTCGAACTCGAACTGTTTCTCTCGGCTCTTCATCTTCTCTTTCATCATCATCATCTTCTTCTTCTTTTCCTTCTTCCTCTTTCTCTTCCTCTTCGTGCCTCTCATCTTCTTCGTCGTTGAGATAGTAGTAGTAGTATGTAATAGTAATGGCTAAAGAGGCGAATCTCAAGGGGGTTGGACGGCTGTCTTGTATACGTGAATGACCGAAAGGTAGAGTAAAAGAGACGGTGATAGAGAGAGAGAGAGAGAGAGAGAGAGAGACTAAGAGAGAACTGGGCGGCGGTGTTGGTTCGCCAGTTGCTGGCTGCAGAATAGTAGAGATGGTTGGTTGAGACGTGCGCAGAACTGAAGAGAGTAATGCAAGCGAGAGAGAGAGAGAGAGAGAGAGAGAGAGAGAGAGAGGAAAAGGAAAGATAGAGAATTTCGCAAGCTACAAAAGTCCCTCGTCCGTCGAAGGAAGACGAGAAAGGGAGTAAGAAGATAGATAGATAGATACATAGATAGATAGACAAAGAGAGAGACAGAGAGAGAAAGATATGTTGTATTGGATAGTCTGCAGTAGTACTATCACAGTGACGCAGCAGACAGCCTAGATGAAGTAAAGCAAGCGTTCGCAAGCGAGCGAGTATTTGTGAATGTATGGGTGAGAGAGAGAGAGAGAGAGAGAGAGAGAGAGAAAGCGAGAGCGTGAGAGAGAGAGAGAGAGAGATAGAGATGGGCGAGGATGGCCTGGCCTCTGCTTCGTTCGATAGAGGCGCGTCCCATCGTCCCATGATTGGAAACCAAATCGCCGCACATCCATCCTCGAGGTTCTTTGCCTCTACTCCTCCATCTCATCCGTCTTTACTCTGCACTCACACTCTCAGAGAAAGAGTAAACCAGCTTGCTGGTTCTCTTTCTACCCTTACGGCCTCTCGACTCTCAGCCCCATCCACTGCGGCCGCTGCAGCTCGTCCTCTTGCTATCTATCCTCCCTCAAACCTCCTTTTACTTGCCGAGACTAGCAGGCTTCTCCTATCATTCGGCCACCCTCTCTCCACTTTTTTCACATTGCCGAAGATAAAAGGAATGCTTAGATTGATAGGTACACACGTACGCAAATGGATATACAGACAAATAGATATACAAATAAATATAGATAAGCTGGGTAGGAGAGGGAAAAATAGTTAGTCATGTGTAAATGTATAGATAGATAGGATAGAAGATATACAAAGAACGAGAGAATAAGAGTGACATAGACAGCGGAGAGAGATTGAGAGAGTGAGAGAGAGAGAGAGTGTGTGTGTGAGAGTGTGTGTGTGTGTGTGAGAGAGAGAGAGAGAGGGCGAACTTCTCTTACTCTCGGGGGACGCTAATGTCTGGGCTAAGTCCTTAAAACCCCTTAGTCGAAGTCCGGTGAGAGAACCCGCAAACCGGAATGGCCTCCATAAGTAACTCGGTTTACACACCCCAAGACCCTATTTCTCATCGGGGAAAAACTGCAGCCGGTCCAAACGTTGCCTCTGATGCTGCTGCTTTCTCCTTTTTCCTCCAATCGCCGTTCGCTTCCCATTTGCTCCATCGGTTTCTTTTATTTTAACAGTCTTTTTTGCTCTTTGTATGGCGCCGTTGTGGTTGTTACCGACCGGTCGAGGCGATAATGATACCGTCCAACAGCATCACCGGGGGATTTTATCGAACATCTCCCAATGAGAAGTGTGGAGCAGTTTTTTGAATATTGCTAGTGCCGGAGATTTGAATCTAAAAAAGAGTTCCGGAAAAATGATTGGAAACGGGATCCTTCAAATTGGAAAACGATTGTGTAGCTGGACAAACGGATGTTCATTAATGATGTTAGATTACAATTAATTTTTCTTTCTCACCTTATAATACCGATTAAAGAAATTCATTATATTCTTATTGGTTCGAAACCATTGACTCTTATGATCAATGAAAGTTTTTTCGTACTGTGAGACTGTAAAGGTCCGCAGGGGTTAATCATTATACGGCAAATTTCTTACGATAAAATACCGTTTTGTTCAATGTCAGCCAATGATAATTAAATATATCAATGATGAAATATCAAAGGTAAATACAATGATTAACTCCCTAATTTTATACCTTACTTACTGATTTTATAAAATGTACTACTACAATGACTTTGCTATATACTCATACTGTTATTTTCCATGTAAGCTTACGTATAAGAAATCTTTGGTTCATCAAGAATGTCATCGCTATATTATTAAAATAATAATCTTCTAGCTTGTATAGAACGCTGTTGATATAATAATTTTCCATTACTGTGTAATTTTAATGATTTACAAATTAAGAAATCACTCCCTATGCAAATTTAGTTTTACACGTAGTTGCCCGTATTTTAAATTTAATAAAAAATATCTAATAGTCATCTTACAATTAGTATTTTTATTTTAGACGTCCATATTTATGGGCGTGTATTGTGTGCGTGTGTGTGCTCGTGCGCGTGTGCGTGTGTGTGTTTTGCGTATGCTTTTTTTTTGCATCCGAGCATGCACGCGTGCCCTAATGATACGTAATGTTAAAGTAAGCCATAAAAATTATTTCATCGTCACCTTTGAACGTAATACGATTTAAGCGTTCTGGTAACAAATTTCGAAAACAGTACTTACATGGAGCACCCCTACCACTGCCCCTCCAATGACAAAGCTTAACTCGAGCTTGGGATTTTCACATAAATTTGTCCAGGACAAATTTTATCTGACGTTGTATAGCCGTTGGGGCGGAGTCTCGCGGAGCAAGGCATTTAAATCGTATCCAGCCCGGCTTGAAAAGTAGCGAGGATTATGAATAATCGTAGCGATATTGACAAGACTGAAATGAAGTTGATAATGAGCTCGGCGAATTTTTCTTTTTCACGTATATTCGCAATCACATGCCGGTGGGCTGAGAGTTTCGTGGCAATACGTACGTCTCAATCAATAAAATGCATCGGTAGTGGCGAGCGACGAACGAAAGTTTTAATTGCATCAGCACGCTCTCTCGCGATTACAAATTATTCGCCATCAATCACTAAAGCATCGCAAAAACGCGCGATCGCGAGGGTCGCCTGGCGAGGGCACGTAAGCGCGTAAGCCAAAAGGTAGATCGCTATCGCCGCAGGCTCGGGCGCCGGCAAAAAAGGGAGCGACTATATCGAGACACTCTATGCCGGGATTTATTCATGAGGGAGGGAGGTGGTGAGTCGCAGCAGGCGGACGTGCATTGTCGTGAGGGAGTTGAGCGTTGGGGGATGAGTATGCGCGTTGCCCTCAATGAGTATAAATGTGCGCGTGGGTAAGCGGCGCTAGTGTTCATCGCTCGGGAGCCCCGTCCCCGTTGGGACCTCATCACTTTCCCTCTTCGCCGAGCTTGTAATGTTTATGTAGAGTAGCGGCAAAAGTTTCTCGAGGCGCTCACCGCGAGCTCGCGCCAAACTATCGGCCCGACGGGGCGAGTTTCCCGCGCTCTCGTTCGCCCGCTTTAACCTCGCCCTCTCACTCGGCACGGCAAAGAGGATGGCGAACCGTCGACGCCTGTGCCGTGAGATCGGACACTTTAGGCGAGTTAATGTCTTCGACGCCTCCCAACCGCCAAACCGTCAGTTAACGCTTTCATAGATTTTCGGTCCCCATCCCCCCCCCCCTTAACGCTTTCATAGATTTTCGGTCCCCATCACCCCCCCCCACCCCACCACCCCACCACCACCCCCACCCCTTCCCCCACGCACCTCTCTCGCAATCTTTGCTCGAAATTTATAAAATCTATAAAAGCGCGCGCGATTCGACTACGCATGTGCACGCACGGGGATATTGAATATTTCCGAGGATATTGCTCCTTTTCACCACTAAATTCTGAAACCAATGCACGAAGAATTTCCACATATTTCAATAAATCGTAAATGAGAAAATATTTTTAGCGCTCGGCTAATAAGATTTTATTCCCCTCTCCCTTTACATTTATACCGATATTTCATCTTTTCGCGCCCACATTCTTCAAATTAATTGAAAAATTCACAACAGTTAATAAACGCACTGGACGCGATCCCCGTCCCTTGCCGTCTCCGACATTTGTTATTTTATCGTTTTCCTATGCTAATTTCTCGTTTTACCTGCCCAGGAGAGTAAAGCGATTGTTTTATTATCGATAACGCACCGTAAGCTTTCTATGATAATGATGATTATGGCATACGTTCATCTGAAATTCAGATGTCGAGAATGGAATGTTTTAAATTAAGCTGAGATTAACGAGTAGAGGAATAATTAACGGCTTCTAGTTAGAAAATATCTCTTTGAACCTCGCGATGCTTTATTGCCAGTGTGTCGAGCATTGTGGAAAATATCATTGACAAGGCAGCTCGCGTTTCGAAATTAAATTAAAATCGTTAAGTATAGGAGCGAGCTTTCAAGAGTCCAAGTAGTACGAAATCCCGTCGCAGCGAAGAAAATTCAGAAAGTGCTGCGCACGGACTCCTCACCCGCCACACTTTTATTCTATTCCCGGGAAATGCATGGGACAGAACGATCTTTCGCTCACTCGCTTCTCTATATAAGCTACTGAGAACCCGCAAGATGCTACCTTAAAGCACCCGCGTTTACTTCATCCCCATTGCCTTTATCGCCGCCCTTGAAACGCCTCTAAGACGCCGTAGATGCCCTTAGGTTATGATATATCCATTTGCGCATTTTGCAAGACAGGATGTTTGCGCGCGCACGCATGACTGGATTGTAAGGTGAAACTGCGTGTCCATCCAAGTAGTTTCAAATTGTGGTCAGAACTGCCTTAAACGTTATATATATATATATATATATATATATATATTTATTTTTTTTTTTTATATATTGATCATCGTTGTAAAGAATGGGGGGAAAAGCTTTGATCTTGTTAGAAAAAGTCTAGCCCGCAGCCATTTCGTTACAATAGCAATCCAATGCGATGTAATAATGTAATATACCGTATCTGACCTAGAAGTGGCACTTTTGTAAATTGAGCTGCGACTGATATGTAAGTTGGTAAATCAAAACGGAATTGAAACGACAGGTCGCTTGTAAGATTAATCGTTCAATTATTCAAGTTTCTTATCAGCGTAAATTTTCATTTTTCATTTTTCGATATTGAAGTTTGAAAACAACTAGTGTTTCATAATTTCATAATTTCTTATAAATTCTCTTATCATTTGTTTAACAATGTTCGAGCTCGTCGCAAAGTTTACGATCCACGTGAAAACTATAATTGATGAAGTGAAACCTCTTATTTCACAGACAACGCCAAGAACATTGAAATAATTAGTTTTTAAAGTACTTCAAGTACAAGGAAAAGTTGAAACTGTTGCTCACTTAAATTGATGTAAGGGTAACGGTATATATTTTAAAATTTGTTTTCTTTCCATCCTCGTTAAGCAATGCTTTTAAACAATTCTCAATATTAACTTTAAATTTGTCGACTAATGGTGCTCTTCCAAACAATCTTTAAAATAAATATCTCATCTATCAATCCATCACCACATCCATTGACGATTCCGCTAATTGCTCTTCACGCGTTAAGGAAGAAACTGATCAAAATACATTTACAGAAAAATGTGCGTAGCTAAAAGTAATAGGATTTTATTAATAGGAAAAATTCCAAGGATTCGCAGCAAATGTTAGATAAAATTTGAAATAAGCAATTTTTCCCGTGTAATACGATTATTGTCGAGGTATCGCAGCTACTTGAGCTACAAAAGCATTTTAATTGTCAATTTTTTTTTTTTTTTCAATTTTCGGGCAGTCCCTTTGAGTTCGCTTTTATAATGTTATCCAGCAAACCTCTCGTCTTCAAATCCAAAAACACTGCTCTTAAAGTAATTCAATTAAAGTCTCAAACCCCTAAGAACAATTGTAACATAGAAAGCACGAGGACTAAAGCTGTTCCTTGCTTTCCCACACAGCTCATAAACCTCCGCGAACGCTTCCAATCTCGCTACACTTTCAATCTTCTCTCTTATTTCATCTCTATACGAGCAGCGCACTCGTCGCGCGGATTTCGTCATTTTGCTACGTGTTCTCTACCCAAGTCCGTATAATTTCCGGCCACCCGTGCTACACTGCGAGAACAAAAGAAGAGAAAAGAGCTCGAGCAACGCTTTATATTCCGAAGCTGTTTAAAACCGTGTGAGTTAGTGAGTGAGTGTGTGTGTGAGAGAGAGAGAGAGAGAGAGAGAGAGAGAGAGATCAGGTAGATAGACAGAGGTGTAGACGTCATATGCAGCTTGAAATGAAGAGGAGCGCAAAAGTGGCTGCCGCTCGCGCACGCGCCCGCAAAACTGTGTCTCTATGGCACCAGGAGCACTTCATCAACGATATATACAGTAACTCCACTTCGCACCCTATGTGCGATAGCTATACACCACAAAGTCTCTTCATCACGCCGTCATCTCCCTCCCCCCTAAACCCTTATAACCTGCCAGCCCACCCGACCTGTCCCTCGTCCTCCCTCTCGTGCACTTTCATGAAATAACATAAGAGTGAAATGGGGACACCGCCTCACAGTCATTCAGAAATGAGGCGAGTTAGGGTCGTAGTCTCGTAAGGACGAGGAGTTGTAGTAGAAGGGTTTACGACCCTCGGCTCTCGTCGAGTCTCGTCGAGTGGATGACGCCATCGCAACCGCTGTCGTTGATATTCGGACAAATCGGGAATTGGAATATTGGAAATAATCTAGATATGGATACAATCCACCCAGTCCCCTCAACACCACCGCCATTCCCTCCCCCGACCCCGGTCCCCAACCAACCCATACGCTAATACACAAACGCACACGCCCACACGCCCCTCCCCGCCCCTCACCGCCCCGGAGGAGCAGGCCGGCGCTATTGCCGCAATCGGGGAACGGAATTCGCTCGAGCCATAAAGATACCGGGGAGCTTAGCGGTAGACGCGCGACGTTCGATTTTCGAGCGCATCACCCGATATTTCATTAAAGGTGGTGGAATTGAGGGGAGGGGGCGAAAAGAGCGAATGAGATGAATTGGGAAATCGATTAGACGCGAGGCGACGGGAGACGCGAATTTGTTTATCCGAGCGTAGCGGGCCAAGCACCGCGTGTAATCGCTTCCAGCCCCACTCCCGCGAGCACTTATTTTCATTGGATGTTCTGCTCGAAAGATTTATCGCGGCTCTATGCGAGCCG
>NW_011948435.1:538329-555773 GCF_000503995.2 Ceratosolen solmsi marchali
CCCCCCCCCCGCCTCCTCCGCCTCCACCATCATCTCCACCTCATCATCCTCCTCCTCCTCCTCCTCCTCCTCCTCCTCCTCCTCCTACTACTACTCCTTCTCCCTCCCTACCGTCCGATATCCACCCACAGCACCCGATCGCCCCAAACTCCATCCACTACTTTATCTTATTTGCTGAATTTTCGAGTTGCGCTGCCGACCGAACGGCCTAGCGCAACGCTACGCCTGAAAATTGCATTCCCATTGAGGCTCGAGTCTTATAATCTACCTGCCAATCGATTCCCGTTCTGATTTTCTCGAATATTTATCGAATATCCGTAACACGGCACATGCTAAAGGCCACGGCCAATACACCATACCCTCTTCCTCCCTCCCAATCCCAACGATTTTTACTTTCCGATCAATTACGTGAAGCCGTAATTCCCATTAGTTCAGTTCAAATATTATTATCGGTGCGCATATCAGGCTCCTGCCGATCTTATTAATATTATTTCTTTAATTATCGCGTCGGTCCCGTTGTATTCTCCGACGAAATAGATATATTTTTTTTTTTTAATATACAGTCACCGTTGACACATACACGTCACTTTAATCTCTATTTCAATAAATGGAAAGTGCTTTAGTAAGAATTTTTCTATTCAATTTCAAGCGTAATGTCTTCATTATTCTCTGGCAGCTCATCCGATTTATTATATTTATCTCTTATATTCCAAACTTACTAAGCCATTAACGATGTTTCAACTTTTTTGTTTTTTTTTTCTTTTTTTTTTTCATTTACTTTTTTGTTTTTCAATTGAATTTTAAATAAAGATATAACTATTAAACTAATTGAATGGAAATTCCTTGGTTAAAGTTTTAAGTATATTATGTTAATGGTATTCAATTTACAATGAAATTAGACTCATTACCATAAATTTAACTTAGATAATTAACAATTAAAGTCAATTTATAATTTGTTGAAAGTAATTATACTAATGTAAAAATGTTCAGCTTTTCATTGTATGCAAATAGTACGCCATCGTTTTTTTTTTTTTTTTGAAACTGCTACTTTTTTTTTTTTATATAGTTTTTAGAAAAACAACGTGACAATTTGAAATATGTCAAAGTATGTTTTAAAAAGTTCAAATCGTTCAAAAATTCGTCAAAACCGCTTGGGTTTATCGAAAAACATATTCCGGCAATAAAAAAAATTGTCACATTCATAATTTCATATGAGCTGACAATAATATAGATCGATGAAACATTCATGATGATTTTAATATTAAAATTGTCTAATTAATGGATGTAAAATTAAATAAATTACAATTCCCAAACCAATATGTGTATGGTAAGTATATATTCCTATATTCCTATATTCCTATATTCCTATATTCCTATATTCCTATATTCCTATATTCCTATATTCCTATATTCCTATATTTCAAATAATGATGAAAATTATAAATACTAATCATTCCACTTTTCCTTTTAAAGTCAAAATTAAAGTCTTTTTATATAAGCTTTTAAATCATCTTTATACACTATGAAAACATTCGTATATATCAATTTGAGGTCATTCGAACAGACAAAGACAATGTCTTGTCACATGTATTATTATAAATTTTTAATTTATCGGAAGAACTGATGGACCACATAATGCTTAATATTATTCAAACGAAGTCTGTAAAATAACGTTATTTCGCGTAAACGATGAAACTTTAAATGTTAAATAAATTTTTATTTACAACGTGCGAATTGGAAAATGTAATAAATGCATACGTAAGATTTTCCATAGAAAATGTTAATAATTATTTTTCTTCGGATTTCACTAATGTTTAAGATTGAGCCTCGTCTCAACCTTATATCATACATAAGTATAATAAAATCAGAAAATCAACGAAAACAAACATTAATATTGTAAGGTATGAAATAAAGAAAAAAAAAAACAAATGGGGTTGTCCATTCAAAAAATATATACACATACATAAATCGAGTAATCATCGCCCGTTGAGCAGTGATTTAAACGGAGTAAGCAAACCAATATTGTTCACGAGTTAAAAGCATATTGATATGTAAATTTAGTATTCCATTCGCAAAATAAATGCTCAAACACGCGGAAGAAACACATACATCACCTCTTTTCAGTGCTGGGAAATTTTGAATTTGGGCAGCCGGGGATAATAGTTGAGCAAACGCTCGGTCGAGGGACTTTACGAGGATTTTTCACTCCCTCGTGTGTCGGTTATTGTGTAGATGACGTGCGGGGCCACGTTTACAATGACGCGAACAAATCCAATCGAGTCGAGTGGCCTTGGCTCGTAGACGATGCCGCTGCCTCAGCCGCCGTCACCACCACCACCGCTACCGCTACCTCCGTCGGTCCGGCGAGGATTTTCCGCGAGGCACTTCATCGACGCTCTGACATTTTCGGGACACATCAACTCGTTCTCGAAATCGTCTAATTTTTCAAATAATAATATATCGCCGAGTTGAGCAAGTACAACGGTGTCGCGCGGCAGGCGGGAAGGGGGAGGGGGCTGTGAATAATTCACGATCGCTGCCACCGACACCGTCTACGCGAAAAGATCATCCATTGGGGTTGAAATGACGTTCGACAATATTCCGACGCGGCAAGTTTTGCCGATCCAATGCCAATGCACGAAAATAGATGGATTAATTAGACGTTGCGCCATTTCAGCTGAAAGTTAACGCTTTAAAGCGTTTACCCACCACTTCGAAATATTGTCACTTAAAATGTGCTGCATTTTCATGTGCATTTTTTGCAATTTTTTTGCTCTTTATATAAATCGCCTCGCCTATCTATATTACTTCGATAGCTGACAAAATGACAACTTATACATTGTGTATTAAAGTTTTATAGCAGAAGAATCTCTAAATATTATTATTATTATTATTATTATTATTATATTTGTGAAGTTTCATTACCTACGACGTACCATTATTCCGGATAGAATAAGTTTTGGATAAAATGAAATCCAAAATAAATAAATGAAAGATAATAGTACAAGTCACTTGCTCCGTAAACCTTAATATTTTAACGCACTCTCTTATAATTATCAGGAAAATATGAAGAAAAAGAAAACTTACCATTACGTGATTTAGCGATATTAAAATTATTTAAAAATATGTTTGAGATAGTCAGAGGGGGGGGGGGGGGGGGGGAGAGAGAGAGAGAGAGAGAGAGAGAGAGAGAGACAGACAGAAAGACAGAGAGCTACATTTTACATTAATTCGTTCTTCGTATATACGTAGATAAACAGTAAGTACTCTGTATGTGAATAGCAAAATAAATCTATTACCTAACTAAAATATCTTTATACTTCATTATATAGTGATTTACGTGACTACTCATGCACACGTACATAGTAATATCAATATTTATGTATTATTTATATTTAAAATTGTAATTTGTGTTTGTAACAGTGACTTCCAATCGTTTCAATAAAAATACATTTTTAATGATGATGACTAATTTAAATGAAATATTTTATTATTCTTAAAGTACCCTTTTAGAAATTAAAGTACAAAGTTATTGACGAAGAAATGGATTGAAATTTTTTCTTATTATATAATAAGTGTTAAATAAAGAAAATGTATACGAAAGCTCACGAACACTTTTCTTTCAAACATCGAATGAATTGACTATATTTTCCACTAAATTTCTCAGAGATTGCAATTTTACATAAATTTAGATGTGAATCTTTGTCTTTGTCTTTTTCGGAAATATGTGTGGAGAATAAATATGCTTTAAATTACCACTTTTCAGCAATTTGTGTTATATTTTATATTTTGTGTAATATTTTATTGTTCGCATAATGGGAAAGGAGTAAATGCATAACGGGAAACAATACTTAACGGTAAATTCAATTACATTTCACAATATACTTTGCAAATTTAATCGCAATTTTGTTAAGGAAAAGCATATAGGAGATGTGATGAATTAGCAACTGATTGAATAAATTTTGGTTGCATTATATAGTTAGCGTATAAATAGCTTTAACTCAAAAGTTTTCATTTACGTATTCCGTATAATAGCTACGCGTACATATCCGCGTATTTTATACATAATAATTCACATTTGCAAATCTATGTGTAATAAGATGTTTCTTTTCATAATCAGTGATTATATCATTACAAGACTATTTAGAAAATGCTATAAAAATTGCTTTTGTACGCTCGAAATAAATGACTAACACTAATAGTTCAGTAAATATTCCAATACAAATTTAAACGAGATTAAATCATACGTATTACTTTATCTTATAAAAGCTATTATTTTTAAACAAACAGATCCATTACAATGGTAACATTTTTTGATCATTACTCTCACTATACTAAACAAAACATTGCTTTTTTTAATAATGCAATCTTAAATGTAGCTCAAAGAATTTTGTGGAAAACACCGAAACGCATTGCGTTAAAACTTGCTTCGCAAGTCACGACATTTGTAATCGCTTCAATTAAAATTTCGTAAGAATGCAAAGGAAGATAAAGCGAAGGACGGGACAGAAAGAAAAAAAAATGCAGATAATAAGAACCCGTGAAATTTAGTGGAAGAAATATAGCGAGCGACTGAGGCTAGCAAGATATATATATATATATATATATATATATATATAGAGAGAGAGAGAGAGAGAGAGAGAGAGAGAGAGAGATAATGTTGGAACCTTTGTACGAGCCAAGCGAAATGTCCACAATCTCTCTCACACCTACGCAGACACTGAGAGAAAGAAAGAGAGTGAGAGAGAGAGGTTGCATGCATATTAGAGGCGACAGGAGGACAGTGACGGAGACGGGAGCGTGTCGTTGTCGGCGGCAGCTTCTCTTCTACTTTCGAGCGATAGTAGCGGCGATTACGCGCTCGCCATTAGCCCCACGACGTAATCAACGTTTCCGCTCTTTTCGCACGACAGCGATAGACAGACAGAGAGAGAGAGAGAGAGAGAGAGAGAGAGAGAGAAATATCAGACTGTGCTTCGTACTACCAGGCCACGTTCCAAGCCTTTTTTCGTAGGGATGGTAAGCCACCCTCTTATACACGTACGTCGGCGCATCCACACAACTCTCACCCGCTGTTAATCTGCATTGGAGACTGCATCCGACGACTCGTTTAATAATGCACATATTTTTTAGAACCTCCAGGATGTTGAGATTTAGCTCAAAGAAGATGTGAAAGAATGAGAACACCGACGAGAACACGGATGTTGTGATGAGAGACAGAACACGTTGGAATCAGAAATAAAGAGATATGTGCGTGACGAAATTGGCAAATTTCATTTATAGCGACGATATTTTAATCTTACCTTTGTCTTTGTATAGCAAAGGGCCATCATTGATCAGAATCGATCGTAATAGTTTAAATTTCATATGATGATGATAATAATAATGATGATAATAATAATGATAATAATAATGATGATTATTGCTCTTTTTAGTTTTATAATTAACGGATTCATCATCGTAAGATTTACATTATTCTCTATGATGCTTTATTTTATTATTCGTTTGATATATTTCTAATTAAATTCATTTAAAACTAATTTAATGTTATACTTTCATATTTAATTTACTCTTCAAAAATACTCACTCCTATATCTCTTTACTAAATTATACTAAAACTGTTCTTTTATAAATCGGATTATTTAATTACCCTCATTACGTTTAATGAAATTCAGTTCTTTTCGTTTGACCTTTTTACATTATTATTTTTCTATCACTTGTCCAGTTCATTATTATTCGTCTTTCACTAAATAATCTTTATCCTTTTTCATAATTTTTTTCATCCTAAAATTCAACCTCCCATAGTAATTGCTATTTAGTAGTATAATATTATCTGCCATAGATACAGTTACATTACATATAATATTTGTTCTTGAAATGAATTGAATTACTATCTGATTCCATCAAAGTATATCAGTACATTTATTTTCTAAAATAATGAAAAGATGTTTTGAAAATTCTGCAAAAAAAAAAAATGTTTTAATACAGCTTACATATATATATATATATATATATATATATATATATATATATATATATATGATGATCAATAATGATATATAGATTTTCTTTATATTCATGATTGACGGTGATTTTAATCTCATGATCTCATACTCCTCAGTCAGTATACTTTATTTCACATATCGCATTTATTTATATATGTATTTGTACATGCTACTATTCGAGATAAACTGAAATATTTCTGCTTTATGTATTTCTAAATCATAATTTATGATAAATATGATCAAACATTCTACTGGTCTATTGTTTTACAAAAATTTTATTTACGATTCTAAATTAACTAAATTTAAGCTGTTTATTCAATATAATATTTTATTAGCGTTGTACTTTATTAGAAAAATTTGACATTATATAAATTATCGATCAATGAGAAAGATTCATCGTTAATTTATTTGATGAATCATCATTATACGATGTAAAGTTATTCATTTACATTGTGAACATATTCGAATATAATTCCTACTTATTATTTATACGCACTAATTATTATATTTGGATATTATTTATTACATATAAATCCGCAGTATATGTTAATAAATATTGCATTACACAGTAATTTATAAATTTTAATTGCATAAGATGAATTTCTTACTTTAACTATATAAACACCAAATGAAAAATCTGCATATATACATCAATTGGCTTTCCGTCGAGAACTTACGACAAAAAGCTTATTTATTAAAGTCTTTTATGAGCTTTGTTTTTAAATTTTGGTGTTATTTCATGAATACTCCTGTACAGTCAACTTCAATCTTAAAACTTTCTTTGAAGTTTTATTACACATTTTGATATTTTATCTGTGACACGTGCGGTTAAGTGTGTTGTATTTCATGGCGATAATTTTCGTCAAAAATAATGGGATTTTCGTTTTGAAAAAATAATAATTTATTTCCTCATGTATAAATCATAAAATTAATTTGAATAGTTCTACGTAAAAAGATTCCATACAAGGAATAATGTCGTACCGAATATTTGGTAATATCAATAATAATAATGCCAATGCAAATAATTTCTTATATATTTATATGTATGTATATGTGTGTGTGTGTGTGTGTGCGCGCGCGCGTGTATGTGTGAGTGTGTGTATTTGTTATTATTTAGTTAGTGTAGTTGTAATGTTGTAGAATAATTCCAATCGAAGATGAATTTCGGTTTAAAACAACATGAAATTCCGAAAATATTGTTTACAACTGTCTTAAGAAAGCCACGCAAACACGACAAGACACATTTACAAATAATGATAACAATCACGATTGATTGACTACCAATGTATTTGCCCAACATTCAAAGAAAATTCCACATAAATTGTAAAGAGAGTGAAATAATTAGAGCGCAACTGAAATTCAATCGAATGCATCGAACGCAATAGCACACGTAAATTTAATTGTAATTGTTGGGAGAATTTACCTCGGTCACGATTTTTCCCACCCCCCTCTCCCAGCTCTTCCTCACGCCATCCCAACCTCTCGCACACCCTCCCTTTCGAACTATCGTAAAAGTATTTTCTCAGCATATTACTAATCAGACTAATAAATGTCGACGGAATAATTTGAATGCCATCCATTGTGATACAAGACCAATGATATCCAATGGTAAGAATTCGGCCAACGCAAATAACAATATCCAGCAAATGTCTGTGCTGCCCACAAGAGCCACGACTTGCTCCATCGATGCGCATCGATGGACGGGCTCTTCAACCATCCTATCCAAACACGAAATAACGAATTTCCCGAACGCGCGAGTAAATGAAAAATGAAGGTGAACAATGAGCCAGAGAGACAGAGCGGTCAGTCCTTCGATGCCACCACAAGTCCAACAAAAGCCGCGCATCGATTTATTAAAACGACCCGACTGCGTCGAGCGTCGACGCGCACCGGGTGCACGAAGGAGCCGTTAATCCCCCGGCTACGATAGCGCATCCCGCATTGTATTCCCGCGGTTGGCACGTTTGACACGTAGGTTAGCGCCTCGAGGGTCGAGGAGCCCTAATCTTGATCGGGGCTGCGGTAAGGCTCCGCGGCAAACGCCGCGCGCTTACGGGAAATTCCGGGCGAAAAATCGAGCTGCCGCGTAGAAATGCTCGCGCGAGTCGGAGTTGGCGAAACGCGCGTGACCCGTCGTCTACCACCAGCCTTTCCTCTCGCTCTCTCTCTCTCTCTCTCTATCTATCTCTATCTCTATCTATCTCTATCTATCTCTCTCTCTCTCTCTCGTTCTCTCTCTCTCTATCTATCTCTATCTCTATCTATCTCTATCTATCTCTCTCTCTCTCTCTCGTTCTCTCTCTCTCTATCTATCTCTATCTCTATCTATCTCTATCTATCTCTCTCTCTCTCTCTCGTTCTCTCTCTCTCTATCTATCTCTATCTCTATCTATCTCTATCTATCTCTCTCTCTCTCTCTCGTTCTCTCTCTCTCTATCTATCTCTATCTCTCGTTCTCGTTCTCTCTCTCTCTCGTTCTCTCTCTCTCTATCGATCTCTATCTCTATCTATCTCTATCTATCTCTCTCTCTCTCTCGTTCTCTCTCTCTCTATCTATCTCTATCTCTCGTTCTCGTTCTCTCTCTCTCGTTCTCGTTCTCTCTCTCTCGTTCTCTCTCTCTCTATCTATCTCTATCTCTATCTATCTCTATCTATCTCTATCTCTCTCTCTCGTTCTCGTTCTCTCTCTCTCTATCTATCTCTATCTCTCTATCTCTATCTCTATCTATCTCTATCTATCTCTATCTCTCTCTCTCGTTCTCGTTCTCTCTCTCTCGTTCTCTCTCTCTCTATCTATCTCCCTCCCCCAGCCCACCCCACGCACACAATCAAACCCCATCCCCTCTCGCCCTACCACCAACCATTTATCGGCGACCCACCCAGCCGCCGATCCCGCGGACCGTCGGCTCGTTTATTCCCATCGTCCATTATACGCGCAGGACGCACGGCAGCGGCCGCTGGATCCTTTCGCCCGCGTCCGCGTGGCCTGCGACCAATAAATTACACGGCCCCTGCTAGTCTGCTCCTTACCTTTCTCGCCGATACGCGCCTCCGCAGTCTCGCCTTTATGCATCCAACGCTGCTTTTGAAATAACGTAACGGCCCTCTTCCAGCCCCGTCACCATTTCGCCAGCGACGCCGAACAGCAGCCGCTCGCGAGCCGCCCGCGTATTGCGCGCCAATTGCGCAAGCACGGCTTTTACTTTTCGACGGCTACTCATCGCGCGCTCTCTCGCCATGGAATGCGCGAGCGAGAGATGCGAGCGAGAGATGGGAGCGAGAGATGCCCCGTGAGAATGGACTCGTGCCTTCGTCTTCTTGTCTTCGTCTGTGCCTTGGTCTGTGCCTTACTCTCTGCCTTCGTCTGTGCCTTGGTCTTCTTGTCTTCGTCGTCCTTTGTCACTTGGGAGCCCCTCGTCGCAGCCACGGCCGCTGCTCTTTAGGACGAAGCCTCGATTTGGGCTTGGCGAGTGCCGCGGGGTTATTGATAGTTGGCGCCGGGCCCTGGCGAGGTTAACGAGGACATTGGCAACCCGAGAGTCGGCGGTCCTAGTTGTAACGAAAATAATCGAGTTGCCCGGTCGACCTCTTGACATGCTCGCCGCGCCTCAACCAACTTGCCGTTTCTAAAGGCCGGAAAACATTGCGACCACCGAGCTTTTCTTTTCGTTTTGTTTTTCTTTTCTTCTTATTCTTTTTCTGCCGATTATAAGCGCAAAATCCTTGGACTGCAAAATGACTTTTATCGTAGAGTAAATGACTATGAATTGTTTCTTATTTTTCTTCTTCTTCTTTGTCGTTTCGTTAGAAGCTTAGTGAGCAAAGGATTTTCGATTGGTTGAAATTGACAGTAAAGAGGCACAAAGGTGATTTGCTTTATAATCGATGCTTACCTTTGTCAACGACAATCCATGTTATACAAAATGTCCTTGCACATTTTCTTATTCCTTAATGATTATGATTATATATATATATATATATATATATATATATATATATATATATATATATTTCTATGATTATATTTTGTGAGCTTGGATTACAGCATCGTTATCATTAAGCGCTACAATCGTATAAATTACAAATAAATGTAAATGTTTGTACAGCCGTAAGTGCGCGTAGGTAAAAAAAAAAGTAGCTAAACGTAAAATTAAACTATTTATGATTAATAATGCGAATTGCATAATGCGGAGTGAAAATGATAATAAGAAAAGTAACAACATTATAATGATAACAAAAAGCACTCTATTGTCTACTATTTCTAGGATCTTATATAATAATATCATTGTTCCTATAATAACTACCCGATCATTAACTAAACATAAAATAATTTTTACGAGCCCAATACCGCAAGAATTAGCATAGTTACTGCATTGTTTGAACAAAACAATTATGGCATGGATACGGTTAATTTAGAAAAAGAAAGTCAACAAATTTTATTCTGCAATTTGCTCCCATTAAAAAGATAATGAAACGAAATCATATATTGCATCCTTTACTTTACACGCCATTACCATTAATCTAGAAAATCAAAATGTTGATATTAACCTTAAAATTTTACGTATTTTTCATATGAAAATTAACATACATACTGTAACATACATAATGTTGTGATATTATTTATACTTTCACATTGGAAACGTGTGACTTGATAAACAGTAATTTTAATAATTGCAATTTCCTTCTAATATAAATGCATTTTGGCATTTTGGAGGAAAGAATTTGTAATTGTTTTCAAATCAAAGCTTCATACACTTTTAACGATTACGCTTTCTTTTCTTTTCTTTGTAGTAATAAACGAGATTAATTTCACTTATAGTAAAAGTATCCCACGAAATAAAAGTACCCGACAATATAATAAAATATTGTTAGTAAATTCCAAATTGTTAAAATAATTTGTGTGTGTGTGTGTGTGTAAAGGTATTTCATAGCTTTTAACGAAGGTTAAATAATTTTTTAAAGCATATGGTTGATCGATAGAGTAAGCAACAATTATTCCAACGAAATTATATCGCCATAATTATTCAACATACACTCAAGGAATTGAAAAAAAGAACTTAGGTGTATGCCGTGGAAATGGGCTGAGATATTGGATGGAAGACGTGATTATCGGTATCTTGGAAATTGTCATTCTAAATTTGATTTCGATATTTAAAGTTGAGCCATTTGCAATAGTATTATAAAGTGAATATGCATTACGAGAAATATAAATTCCATTCGTTTTTGCCAATGGGAATAAGAATGAGGAAAAGTATACTCGCTGTGCGGATTTCGAGTGCAGCAACAATGACATAACATCTTCGGAGTCGCTGCTGCGTATTCAGCTGTGCTCGTCATAATTCACGTTCCACTTGGCTGTTTACATGCCAATAAATACATTGTGACCTGATCGCGAATATTATAATATAATAAATTGAGTAGAAGTAGTGGTATACCGAGGGGGGTCTTACCGAGGACTGCGCACTGAGGACAAAAACAAACAATGAGACAAAGCGAAGCTACCGTCGCTTGGCAGTGGAGCGAGGAGGACGGCCGAGTGAATGAGTGAGAAAGAGGGTAAGCAAGAGAGAGAATGTCTCTGCACTTTATCGTCCTGAGAGCCTTCGCAGCAACAGCAGGAGAAGAGCGAGCGCACGAATGCTGAGGCCAAGGAGAGGAGAAAACTCTCGCCGAGATCGGGACCAGGACGCGCGCGCACTACTTATTTTGGTGTGTACGGCACGCGCATGCTTATGCTCGCGTGCGTGTGGGTGCGTGTGCGTGTTTACCCGCGTACATTACTGCGGTGAGAATGGGGGGGGGGGGGGGGATTCGCAGAGGTTGGACGCTGTTGCTGTTTGTGTGCAAAATGAGACACGTAGTTGCGCTATGGACGCTATTGTTCGAAAGTCGTGACAGCGTCGGGTCAGGAACGCGTGTACGTACGCCAGGGTGGAGATTCTCCTATCTTTTCTCTTACTTTTTTTTTTTATTTAATCTCTCTCTCTATCTCTCTCTCTCTCTCTCTCTCTTTCTCTTCCTCCTCCTCCCTATGCCTATCTCTAACTTTGTCTACCTCTATCTATCTCTACCTATCTCTATCTATCTCAACATATCTATATATCTATCTATTTAACTATCTCTATCTATGCCCATCTGTTTATCTATTTATATCCCTATCTCTTTCTCCTCTTTTGTATTACTCTTTATGTATTTCTGTTTCTGAGAAGCAAAATTTTCTAGATCTCAGATTTAGCTCACCGAGATTTTCTTTTTCCTGCTACATACACATTCGGGCATACGTGCATACATACACGCATACACATGCACGCGCGTGTTCGCAAACGAGAGCACGCGCCCGCGCTCACACGCTCGCACATCATACACATACACATATGTACTAAAGAACTTGCATAAGCTAAAATTTTTTTCATAATCTTTTGAAAAGTGTTAAATATATGGTTATGTCAATATATAATTATTATAAATTGAAATTTTAAATCTCTTAAATTGTAATTCCTTTTATATTACAAATAGAGTCATTATTTTTAACTAATGAAATTTTACATTAAAAATTTATTAAAACTTTATATTATTAAGATGTATAATCATTATAATAATAAATGATTCGATTCATATTTGGTGTTCATAGACTATTACCTACCTTGTTTATCAATACCTAGCGTGATTTATTATAAAATAAAGCTATTAAGAATTGTATGTTTAAATGTGCTTGGTTAGTTAATGATGTTGGTTAATTAGTTAACGATGTAAACTCGTTGATGATTTGCTAAAACGTCGTCTCAAGAATTTTCTGTATAATAATTTACAGTCAGGCACATCATAAATAGTTCTTCTCTTCGACTAAATCATTTTTGACAAAATAATTTTAACAATTCAAACCAAATTTACAGTAATATATTAAAAGCTTATGATATTTCAAATGTATCCCTTTGATAATATTAATGAAACATTAAAATACAAAATATAGAAAAGACAAAAAAAAAATAAATGTATTATATAATTTGAACGTGCTGATACATAAAAAGCGTATTAAATAAAAATTTAATGAAATTACAATGGTTAAATGATAATTTGAAATTATAAGTTTTCATATTTTTAGCATTTAAGTAGTTAAAATAACAAAATAGCCGATATTTTACTTTATTTATTTCAATGAATTTACTTATTTATTCATTTATTTCCACCTATTTTATTTAATTTTTGCTTATTATCTTGTTATAACTATATGCAATTTTAACATAATAAAAAACATTCTACATATTTATATTGTAATTTTGCTATCAAAATTATTGTTTTGTTATATATTTTAATATTTTGCATAATAATGAATCCTTACATGACTATGCCAATATCATTAGAAGAAAAAAGAAAGAAAAAGTGTAAGATGAGTAATTTAGTAAATACGATCGATAATGGATCCACGTAAATCCTTAATTTATAAGCTTTTATTATTTTTAAAGTAAAATTATTCATAAGATCTATATGATAATAATAATTTATATGAATTTTTTAATAACAAAAATCATAGTCTTTTATATCTTCTTTTGTTTACAGTATTTGAAAATACATTCATCTTTTAAAGAATTATTAATTTTTTTCATTTGTATTTCATAATTCCAAATTTTAAATTTAATCTGACGCAATTTTGCTTAAGAATATTTTATATAAACACTTGTAAATATTGTATTTTATAATTATTGTACATAATTCCTAAGTAAAAATCTTAAGGATTTTAATAATCAATTATAATTGAAAAAAAAAAAAAATTAAATCACAAATGCTTATACCGCTGACAGACGACTATTATCAACTTATGTCGCGAGCATCGATCATAAAATAATAGTTTATTTATCAGTGTAGGATGCTTGGAAAAAATTTGTAGGAAACGACAGATGATAGATATTGAATTAAAAAAAAAAAATAAACAATGGAATAATTTAAATATTGTTATTAATGGCAACAAATTCTTTGCTGAATAATAATCCTAGGAAATAAGTTAATTAAGACAATTATGTATAATATTTTTATAAAATTGATTACAGCATTATTTAGATGCTATTATTTTATTTTTATTTTCTTTACGAGTGACTAGTCACATCTATATAACCCAATAGTCTTTATAATTGTCAGAATAATAATTATTTATCATACAATATTTTATAATATTATATCATTTACAAAAAGATTTGAAATATTAATATTTATAAAAATAACAAGATAGTACAATAAGTTAATATTTTTTGTTTAAAAAACTAAACTTAACATACAATGACAGAAAATTATAGCATTAAGAATTAATGGCAAACAATGGAAAACAAATAACTTACTTCCATACGTCAATGTTAGCAGAAGTTGGCTAATATTTTATTAATACGAATAACTGATGTCTAATATAAATAATTACAGTTGAAATAACTTGCGAGCTATAGATAAAATTTTTAACTGTATAAGATTGGAAAAAAAAAATAGTGAAATGAGTGAAAAAAAGTGAAAAAATATTAAATAATTGTATATAAATAAGGCATACAAATAAACATAAAAATATATCAAAATTTCGGTGACTAAAATTTATTCTAAAAAGCGTTATTTATTATTCCATTTCAATAATATTAAATAGAAATTTGCAAATGTATTAAATTTCATTCATAGTACAATAATAACGAATACAATAAAATATTTCATTAATATAAGAGTGGAAATAACGCAATGATGAGATAACGATAAACCATAAGGTAAATGATAAGAATCGAGAATCGTAAACAATTGTCTTAAATAAACATATATATATATATATATATATATATATATATATATATATATGTATATTTAATTCACAATTTGTGCTTATTTCAACAAAAATTTAATCTATAAAATCTATAATCACAATCTATAAAATAATATGAACTTAATAAAATTACATCTTATAAAAATAAAAAAGCATAATTTATATTTGATGCTTGCCGTTGATCATAAAATTTCATAATAAAATAAGCAAAATTATTAATTTATTAAATATCCATGAAATAAATATACTGGTAGTTCAAATAAGATTCTAAGAAAATGTTAAGACAAATCATCATTTTGAAAGCTTAAACAGATGATTTTAAAGAAGTTTAATACAATCATTTTTATAACCCCGATTTCTCTCTGCCTTTTTTTCTTTCAAAATCTCTCTCTCTCTCTCTCTCTCTCTCTCTCTCTCTCTGTCCCTTCTCTCTTCCATTCTCTATCCCTGTCTTTATCTCGATCATTCTTTTTGCCCTACACTTTTGTATCGTAACAGTCGTCCCTCTCTCTACTAACCGAGAGAAGCGAGCAAAAGCAAGGTGCATTAACATATCCACGACGTAGCGCAACACATACTAAGAAAGCTTTCCTCCCGCGTCGATCGGCATCTTAATCTTCCACGATAACGCATAGTATGGAGAGAGTGAGATAGTGAGAGAAGGCAAAATACAACGTGTGTGTGCGCGCGTGTGCCTATGTATGCCTACGTGTCTGTCTGTCTCTCTGACTGTGCAAGCGTGCGCGCATGGGTGTGCGTGCGTGCGTGTGTATGAGATAGAGAGAGAGATGGAGAGAAATCACGAGCCAACAGACCGTTTACAGGATTTCACGACTGTCCGATCCAAAGAATTTCGATTGTTCGCCTACTCTTTTCTTCTTTATTTTTATTGTTCTTGCTGTGCTGCTGTTTCTGCGCGTGCTTGCATATATGTTTGGAGGTATGGATGTGTATTATGTAAAGACAAAGCGAGCGGTAGTTTAACATTTACGTTATTATTTTAGCATTCCGCCGATGCGGAAGATTTACATTCTTATACGGAAATTAAATTACTTCTTTTCATTCTCCCTTCTTATTACATTTTCAAATCGACAATTGACATTATTGTGGCAACTTCATTTCCAGATTTAAAAGTTTATGCGACACTTTTATTGCAATCGGCCAACGTATAATAAAGTGCTTTAACGAATCATTAGTCCGTAATTTAATTGGAATTTGAGTTTGAATGCGAGGTAAGAAGATGATAAAGAATACTTGGTATTGTTTTATTCTAATGTAAATCTTTTTTACAATATGACATCCAATTGAATCTATTCGGTTAGTCATTAGTTATCAAATAAAAACAAAAGCGCAGAAATTTTCAAAGAACAAAATTACATGGATCTTATGAGTGAAGGTAAACAAATTAAAAAATACACAATTATCTTTTCTATTTATTTACTTAGATTATTTTGTGAATTTTTTCCACTTTCTTTTTCTTATTCATTTTTTTTTTTTTTTTTTTTTTTTTTTTTTAATCGAAAGCGAATTTCATATATCCATCGGATTATTTGCTTTTCCCGAGCAACTGATAATTCAACGCTGCGTTCAAGTCCAAGAGAAAAATCAACATCGCGTATAACTTTTTACCGGCGTATAACACAAGCTCTCTCTCTCTCTCTCTCTCTCGCGCGCGCGCATAATCAAACGAAGGAAAATTTATACGAGACTGGTGGGCTGCTCCCGAGGCTAAGTGCATCATAACGCAAAGTCGAGCAACGTCATTCGACTGATAATCATCGGAGCATCTTATATTCGGGGACTGGTAACTAGACACATTGATAGCCTCGGGCTGATGGGTTAAGGAGGCCAACGACGAAGCCGTAGGTACTTGTAGAAGATCGACGGCGCACGATGCGAGATCAAGGAGAGAGAGAGAGAGAGAGAGAGAGAGAGAGAGAGAGACGGCATGTCGGAATAAATCTGTCGTCGTAGGGGAGCCTAGAGAAGATATTCGTTTCGGGTATTGCATTTAATTTTAGTGAGTAGTTGAGGGAGGAGGATCGAGAGGAGAATGAAAATGAAGGTAAGACGAGGGAGGAGGTGAATAGCGACTGCAAAGTTGGAATTCGTGAGCGAAGCGTATAAAGAGCGAGAGAAACTGTGTGATTGAGAAGTGTTTTTGTTCAAAGCGGTTGATAGATGCGTGGGAAAAAAAGTGTTTAATTAAATGTTTGATCATGTCGTGGTGTATTATTTTAAAATATATTTCATTTAATAATACTAAAAAGTAAAAGAAAGGATAATAATAGTAGGAGCTAAACTATTGATTAGAAAGTAAATAAAGTCAAAATTCCGTGGACTATGAATTAAATATTATACGTGTGTGCGTGTTTGTGAGTGTGGGTAGCTTGGGCTTTTATTGGAAAATTACCAATTATATTAGTGTACTCGAACTAAATTCGAATGAATATTTTATGGGGCAAATTTACTGTTGCCATTTATTTGCAGAAAATCAAATTAAATTCAGGCTAATGAAGCATCTTCTTGAAATTGACAAGTGTCGCTTTAGAATCTCGTAATTACCGTATTACGAGCTTATGGCTCACGCGATACTCGACGCGCAATAGTGTTAATGTCCCAGTAAAATTCATCGAACGCCTATCGGTGTA
>NW_011948435.1:555783-560783 GCF_000503995.2 Ceratosolen solmsi marchali
ACGGCGCCCACGCTCTTTAAACGATCGAATTTCGTACATTGTACATCGGCCGCTTCGCACTGTCGTTTAAATAGCGTTAAAAGTACATGAAACGCGGATCTGCCTTTTCACGAGCAAATAGCGGCTAAGTAAGTGACCGAAATAATAATTTACGAGTCCGAGTACCTCAGCATCGACCGACTTCCTTACAATAAGGATCCGCGGGCTGGAGTATCTGGAGTGGATGTCGTTACGGACGAGAATTGGGTGGCGTTGGTGAGTGGCGGGGGGGGGGTGAGGAAGAGGAATGTTACATTTCATGAATGGCGAGTGAAACGTGGAGCGTGAAAAAGACTGGGATAAAAGTTGAGAGAGAGAACGTACACGTACCCGCCAGTGCTTCGCAATAATGTCGCCGCGCGCTGCGTTCCTAGAAGCCTCCGTACACTGAAATTAGATTACCACGGAATTGCCCCATACCTCTTGGCCAGCCACTCGGCCACCCTTACTCTCTCCAACACCCCCACCTAACCAAGCCGCCTAACCCATTCCCCAAACAACCCCCCACCCATCCCATCGCCGTTTTCGTCACACCGCGCCCCGTCGCCCGCTGCCCAGCCACCGGCCGCGCCCGTCCGACCGCGGACTTCCACGCCGCCCAACTGACAAGGAACGAACGAGTGGAAAAACCATTTTTTCTCTACGTGCAGGCGACATTTGCGTGTCGAGCACCGCGACACGTGGAGTGGAATGTACGCGTGTAAGTCCACACTACGAGGGTTCCCGACGGCGAGTCTGTGCTAAGTCTTTCGCAATGGCGAGCCCGAGAATTTCACCCAACGCTGCGTGTCTTCCTTCCCTCGACTTTCTTTCGCTCCCTTACACCCCAGCTCCATTTCCCCTCGACCCATGCCCCCGCACCTCACCACCACCCCCTTCGGCAATCATCCTTTTAGGCACGTATTGGAAGCTCGTTTGCATGGATGAATGCACCTTGATGGATATTCCAGGACTCGCTAGATCTAACAAATTTTTTTTATTTCTTTCTTTTTTTTTTTTTTTTTATTTTTTACAAATACTTATAGGCGAACATGGGGCCATATCGCTTTGAGAATAGAAATGTTATAGCGTTTTCTGGATCGCCGTAATTTCTGGTAAGGTAACTCGGTAACTGTCACGTCCGAGGAAATTCGACCTAACGCGTCCCAACCCAAGCGTGAGTATTTTAACAATATCGAGCCGATTATAATTTATCTTTTTGCCACTTCCTTCATTATCGCTCATAAAATCGCTCTTACTATTGAGTAAAAATTGCAAGTGAAGCGAATTATTTGTCTTATCGACGCATTTACGAAGCGAATCTTGTAGTGGTAGTAGGACTATAGTGGCTTGAATGAATTCTATAAAGTATTATTATAATAAAAGCGACGAAAATATTGTATGGCCATAGGCAATTGGAATGATTTATTGTAATTTGTATCATTCGAGAATTCAATAACGTATATCGAAAGAACTAAAGAACTAACAATTTACAAAAGAAATCAGAAATTACCAACCAAAAAAAAAAACAAAAAAAAAAACAAAAGAAAACAACAAATTATAGAAGGATTTTTGAAGAAATTGATTACATGCCTCCGCAAATAATGTTTATATAATTCAATAAATTGATTGATTCGTAGAAATGTAGGTATTACGAGTTATTAGTGATAGAGTAACTATGCTTAAGACACTATTTTTTCTACAAATTGGAAAGGAAATGAGAGTTGTTTAATGTAGTAATTCACGATGTGAAAGAAACAAACGTATGTTTACCATGAAATTCAAATCCATTTCCAGATAGAAGCAGCAAGTAGACATTGATAGTTATTACGTCTGAGAGAGAGAGAGAGAGAGAGAGAGAGAGAGAGAGAGAATTTTGCTAGTTTCGTCAATTATAAATCTCTCTTCAAACTCGGTGGACTCGCTTCACATAATATAATGTGCTTTATAAGCGAACGCGTCTACAATATTCGAACACCATCGTCCTGAATATGGAAAAACACCTCTCAATTCAAATAGTCAAAATCCTACGGCAAGTAGCATGGATATCGCCAGCTGAAACATCGTCGGGGACGCCCCAACGACGAATAAAGGACTAAGAATTGAGAAGGAAGCCACAGAGAGCGTCAATCTGATAAACGTGGAGGGAAGGTCGTGGTAAAAGAGGGCAGAATATTTAATAATTTAATATCGATCTATGTCCATTAGGTTATTTAGGTGGGGCGAGCTCGCGGGGCAAAGGGGCTCGATATAACGGGGACTATAAATCGTGAATGGGGCCGCGATGAAACCAGTCGTTCGGCAATGCGACAGCCGGCCCCCGAGGATCGCTGCGTGTGCATACGCGGGGGTGCGTGGAGGGAGTGGCAAATGGAGCAAACGGACGCATCGAGGCTCGCTGGTGGATGTGCTCTCGTGGGCCTCGTAAGGGCAGGGCTGCGACCGTTCGTAGCGCGTGTGCGTGTGCGGGCCGATAGTAGGGAGCGATAAGGGGAAAGACGCGGGACGGATGGCTGCTCAGCGATTCTCGGAATGTCGTGGCGCGCGGGGGTACTTTAGTCGATCGGCGTGGGCTTTAATGCGTTGCGGTCACCAAAGAGGATGGCAATGGTGAAGAGGAGGAGGAGGAGGAGGAGATAGAGGAGGAGGTGATAGAGGAGGAGGTGATGGAGGAGGAGGAGGTGAATGAGGAGGTGGAGGAAGGAGGAGTCGGCGGTCGACCAGGAGCCGCCGTAGGACCCTCTATTAATTCTTGCGAGGGTCGAGAGGCAAAGGGGAAGCTCGTGGCCCAAAGTTCCTAACCGATTGCCGGTGCAGGGACTTACGCGAAAGTCGAAATCTTAATGGCCGTGGGCCCATTCCTGTCGCTTGCTACTTAATGCGAGACCTTTCGTCGTTACTTGGGGTCGAGTTTTATATATAATTTAATATTGATAATAACGTTATTATATATTGGAGCAAAGAGGCCGTGGGTTTAATGAGGTCGACGGCGTGGAGGGGCGGGGGGACGAGCTCGCTCAGTTGTGTCATGTTAATGCTTTCGTTTCAATGCCGAGGTACCGGCGCACTGTGCAAGAGTAGCATGGGAAATATGGGAAATATTAGGAAGGAGCTTGTATCCGCTACGATACTCCAGTCACTACTTAATTAAACAACAGTACGCGTATACATGTAACACAATGATTAATTTTTTACTCCTTGTATGTGTGAGTGTATGTGGAAGTATGATAGTCGGTTTTAGCGGTTCGAGCGATTCGAGCGACAAAGTACAGATGTCCGCGATGAATAAATAAATATTTCAGTATTTAAATAAAAGTACGATTGTATTTATCGATTGTATTAAGATTTTTTCATGAAAAGCCTCTATATTTTTGTCTAGATTATAACGAAATTATGTTATACCTTATAAACCAATATACAGAAAAATAACAAATCACATTCTAGTTGTTTTTCTAATACTAAAACTTTATGTATATCCAGCACCACGACGTTATGAAATGACATGATTTATAGATTATTTTAAATTATTTACGATACATTTACAGAAGATAGTATAAACGTTTTGATTTTAATAGTGTTAGTTTGTCTAAATGAGAGGTACTGGATAGCCTGAAATTATTTACCGATATTCGATGGATTTGCGTTAAGGTTTCATTAGCGCAGATATTCTGATGAATAGTAAAATAATATTAATATTAGTTTTATCATTATTATTATTATTATTATCATTATTATTATCATTATCGCAGATATTCTGATGAATAGTAAAATAATATTAATATTAGTTTTATCATTATTATTATTATTATTATTGTTGTTGCTGCTACAATTGGGTTTAATGTTATTGATGGAACGTGCCGTTAAAGCAAACGGACTAAGAAGAAAGTTGGTGAATGTAGCTGAAAGTGGCTGAAACGCTTGCCGAGAATAAATGTACAATGACGATTAATTTTACATTTTGAATTTATTTTTGAAAGACCGTGGGATTAATATGCGCTTATTTTGCGATATGTATTTGCGAGAAAACGGCCGCTGGAACAAGCTATGGATAATGCGCGCCATTATTCTCCTAGAAAAATAATGGCCGCGTATGAAAATAGAGATACAAAACGTTAAATTCTTTCGATGTATTAGAATGTAAAGCGTTTAGCAAGATAAAGGTGGAGTGAGGGGGTGGTGCAGAGGGAGAAGGAGTGGCAGAGAGAGAGAGAGAGAGAGAGAGAGAGAGAGAAAGAGAGAAAGAGAGAGAGAGAGTGAGTGAGAGGGGGGAGGGTGAAAGAGTTCCGAGAGGATAGTTAAGGCAGGGCGCAGAAAGGTAGAGAAAGAGCCGCGGGGTGTCGAGGGGATCGAGGGGGAGGGGGGCGATGGTAGAAATAGGTTCCCGGGTTGTAGGGTCGCCGTGCATGTCGTTGCAAGTGCAAAACTGCGTGGAAAAGTGCAAGGAGTCTAGTCAGCCAAATGCAGTGCTTGCGCAATATGTGCGCGTGCGGGCACGAAAGCGGATTTCGTGTGCTCCCGTGCCGAAAAATCCCGTGATGAAAAAAGGAGAGAGACAGGCGCAAAATATTCTCATAATCTCTAGATAGAGCTGGTCCGAGTAAGAGCGAGCGAGCGACTGTATGTAGGAGATGACGGCTCCGACCGTTGGCCAGGGAGGACGGTGGTGATGGGGAAGGGTATGGGGCTGAAAAAGCCAGTGGATGGGGAGAGATTAGGGATGAGGTGGTAGATGAGATCGAGGATGAGGAGGATGAGACGGAGGAGGTGGCGGCTGTGGCGGCGGCGGAGGCGGCGGCGGGCCTGGGCGTGGAGGGGAGGAATTGAGGGAAAAGGTGAATCGCGAGCCCGCATTGTTCCGCGCTCAAACGTTCCCTCATTGTTATTCGCGGGTTCTCGGGTGAATTATCTGCTCTTCGCGTAGGGACGATCTGGCGAATTCTACGAAGCGCGCCACTTACGTTGCGAGCGCGAGCACCCGCGTA
>NW_011948435.1:565783-584255 GCF_000503995.2 Ceratosolen solmsi marchali
TTTTTCTTCTGTTTTCTTCTGTTTTTTTTTCTTTTTGCTTTTTCATATTTTTTTGTTTTTCTTTTTTTTTTTTTTTTTTTTTTTTTTATTCCACATGTACATCGTACTTAGGGAGCTTCGGATTACGCAGCAATGCGATACGAAGACGTGAGAACTGTGTATAATATGTTTTGGAATATTAAAGGATTATTAATGATTTGGACGAATGGTTACCGAGTCAAATGTATTTTATCAATGTTATCAGTTATAATGTAATTTCACCTTGAATTGTAAGCTGCGTTAATGTACTTTAAATTTTCAAAGATCAACTAACTTTATGTAATTTCATTAAACACGCCGACATTAATTACAATATTTGATTATTGTCCTTTTTTTTTTCTTTAAGTAAGATGATGAAAATTAAAGTATTATTTAATATTCTAAGGGAATCGTCTTTCTATGCTAAATCTACTTTAATTTTCACCATTAGCATTAAATAGTTTCTTATTTATTTTATTTATTGTATGACATATAAACAGAAATCTTTATTTTAGGTCAAAACCTAAATTATTCTATGTATATATATATATATATATATATATATATATATACATATATATTGACCAATGTATAGTGAAAAATTAATTTATGAAAGGGATTTAAAATAATAAATCATTTCTCATATTAACGCTTTTAAAAGAAGCTATTAAAATGTTATTAGAGATTAAATTTTATTTACTACGAATATTATTGGGATTGTCGTAATAAAAAACAAAAATGATAACAATAATATACTTATATACGTATATCATGTATTTTTAAAACAAAAAAACAAAAAAACAAACAGCAAGAAAAAGCAAAAAAGCAGGATTATATATATATATATATATATATATATATATATATATATATCTTTGATAGTATTTCTTTTAGAAAATACGAACGCGTAGTCTTCAGGATAAGACTGTATATCATTTCAAGACGTTACACATTGATTTTTAAAAGATATGAAACCTAAACATGACATGTCATAATATATAGAAATAATATAGAAGCTGTCAAGGCAATGAATTTCTTATTATATTTAATGTGCGTTACAGCCGGAACTTTCTAATGAGCTCGTCAGCAGGGTGACGGACATTCATTTCATATATTTTATTAATGTAGTCTGTCCGTCATCTTACCGAATACTTCCGAATAAAACGCACATTATTTTTATTATGAAATCCATCGTTGCTTGATAAAACTTTAAAGTACTATTATTATAATTATTATAATTATTATTATCATTATCATCATCATCATCATCATCATCATCATTATTATTATTATTATCATCATTATTATTGTTATTTTTGTTATTATTACGAATTTTATAGTATAATTGATGTCAATGTTAGAAATTTATATGCATCAACCAATAAGTAAATTCATAGTAATAATAATTAAATTTATATCCATTAATAAAGTATGACTCGGATAAAAGTATCATTTACCGTTGATCGCATTAAGGCAAGAAAGTTGTTTTTCTTTCCTTAATGCACCTACCACTAACGCAAGATTTAAACAACAATTTCATCCTCGAGGCCTAATAATGGCCTACGAATCTTCATCCAAATAAGCTTTTGAAACGAAGGGAAATAAAACGCGCCGATGATCGTGCAATTATCACGCATAAGTGCGCACATATCGTGCGTCCCTTCCACATTTAACCTCGGCATTTTCAGCTCGCGTAGAAAGCTAGTATCTCCATTAGTCGAATTAGCTGAAAGCTACGGAGTCCGTCAAAATTTTCGATAAAATAATCCGGAGTCCCGAGGACTGCGAGCCACTGGAAATCCCATTGTCTTTGACAACGAGAGAAGCCGCGAGCGGGGAGAGTAAACAAGCCGGCCTTATCGAGCGAATTTTTGCGGACTTCGGAGAAGCGTCAGCGAAACAAGTAGAATCATCAAATACGTCGCGCGCACACCTGCGTTCACACGCTCGTCCGTGTCGTCATCGAGGTGCGCGCCAAGCAAAACGACTCGACCTCCCCCGATCTCGAGCAAACGCGGGCGCGTGTCCGCGATAAAAGCCGAGCCACCGCTTGCGCATTCCAAGTGGATTACGCGACGTCGTTACGTCCTCCTTCTCCTCCTCCTCCTCCTCCTCCTCCTCCTTCTCCTCCTCCTACTCCTCTACGCTCCCAGCCCCCTCGACGCCCTGCACACTAGCGTACGCGAGGAATTCGCGAAAATCGGTCCATCGGCGCGATTCTGTTCTATTATCTTCATGCGACTCATCCTACTTGACGGCCGTGTAAGTTAGGTTATTATCAGTATGCATAATCGCGGATGTATAAGTAACTAAAGTTTCTTTACGTAAGGGTTTTTTCTTTTAATTAAGAGCGATGTTACGCGAAATTGTGAGATTCTTTGACTTAGCAGAGAATGACGAAATTACTGCCGACGACATTGATGTTAAAATGCTCGATTCGCGTAAATCGGATGACATTGAATAATTTGCCGATAACATTAGGCACTTTTAAGACAACAAATATCAAGAGAAATCACTATTCGATACGCGATAGATAAAGTCATTTTAAAAGGTAAATTATTTTCCCTATAAATGTGAAGATTATTATGTGTCAATAAAAAAAAATAAAAAAAATTCATCATTAACTCATAATATTAGCTATAATGGAAGATGCTGATACAATCTGATTTTAAATGAGTAGAATAGGACGTTCTAAAGCTTCTTCGCTTATCGAACGAAAGATGCCTCGAAATATCCATGCATTTTATATTCGCAATCTTAGTTATGATAATGTATGAGGATATTCATAACGAAATGATGACTTATGCGATCAACATTCGCCAGGCATTTTTTATGCTACAAAAGTGCACGACAATGCTCATTACCCACGCTCCTATACATTCACATAGGCAGCGCATTTTTTTTCGAGGAAGATGAGTCAAGAACAAAAGGTATTATTACATTTTTGACAATGTTTATTTAGCTCGCAAAAATATGTATTACTTCAGCGAGTGAATTTTAATGTAAAAATCGATTGAATATATTATTAAGCGTTTAGAATCGATTGCTATGAAGTATTCAATGAAAATGTAATAATAAAAATGTACGATTTAAATTATAAAAACTGGCCGTCTTAATATCCTTAAAATATAAAAATATCTCGAGTTTTTATTTTTTTAAATTATTGCCGATGTATTTCCCTCATTTATTATTTTTATTTAATATAAAATGTCAATATAATACAGTACAATGCTAACTGTCGATTTAATTTCATTTTTTCAATATTATATTTCAATGTGTAAGTGCAAGCAAACATTTATTTCTATTCAATTAGCTGATATATGAAACGACAGGTACAATTTCTTCTTCCCCCTCCCCTCATCCCCCCCGTTCTCTCTCTCAATCATTAGACTTTATATGTAATAAGAAGGAAAATCTGTTGCACAATTGTGTAGATTTAAGATTCTTTGCTGCTTAGACTTTAAGGTTAACAAGAAAAAGTTGACGATAAAATAGAGATATGATTTATAAAATTGAGCAAATACAGTTGATAAGCGATGTACAGTTATCATAAAAGGGGCATATTTTGATAAGCAATAAATTATGCCACTTGATGAGCGCAATGAGCGTAGACTTGCAGATGATATTTTACCCGCATGTTAGATAGATATTTATTGAGTGAAGAATTTCTGTGTCGTTATTTTGTAAGAAAAATTAATCCAGTAAACTTTTTAAAAAATACGTTACAATACTGCCTCTTCCCAAGGAATAATGTGCTCCGAGTCGTGTACTATGTGTTCCCAAGACGTATTATCAGATCAAATTCACCTTGTTCGTTTAAAATGCCGTTGTTGACAAAGTTCGCGTACGTTGTTTTGCATTTTTACGAGAGTAGGTGTGATATCGCGCTATATCTAATCTTCTCTCTTTTATCCCTTTAATGCTCGTTTTGATGACATCGAAGTGGTTAGACGCAACTAAACTGACGCGATTAGATAAGCCGCGTGAATTCGTAAGACTCCGAAGTATTCTTGGTCGTCGCGCACATTTGTGACGGCGTAAGCCATGCACGCACGATGTCTTACCGACACTTCGGCAACGCTGTCCATTAGTAAAAATCTTAAAATTTCGATAAGACCTAGTTCGTATTAAGTTTCCTATCGCAGAATATCCCAAGTCCGCGATCACTGGCAGATCAAACTTCTTAATTACGTATTAAAACATGATTACGTGGAGCGTGGGGCTCGATACATTCACGTTCGCTCGTTGCACGATTTTTCCTCCATCCGTCCATCTGTCCCGAGACAAAGAAAAAAAAAACAATACAACAACAACGACGACGACGATGACGACGACGAAGGATGCTCCCTGTGTACAGCCAGGTGCTCGATGACCTCCCGCGCGGATGTTCAAGATCGTCGAGTTGACCAATTAATTTCGCGTGGGACGGTAAAAATTCCGTGATAAAGTGCCAACTGCCAAGCGAGGCTTCACGTAGCCGAAGCCAATTTTGCGGCGATACCCTATTAGCAATTTTATCGCGGATTGGCCAAGTCGAAGGTCGCAAAAATCATGCAGCCCGTCATTCCGAGTGTTAGGTTGTAGGAGAGGTACTCGGTGGTGCATGAGGGGACGTGGTGCGCCGCGGGAGCCGCGGTACTCGCGACAAGGTAGCCTCACCCGACGCGCGCCTGTATAAAGTGGAAGACGAGGTACGCGGGCCCGAGGAGGCGGCGATCGGCTGGAGTGGGCTGGGGTGAGGCATGGTGGAGGGGAGCGCCCGGATCCATTTACCGCTGGAAGATTGTTTACAGGGCCGCGTGTCATAGGTCAGGGTAGACGAGCCGCGGCGCTTAGACGAGCACACGTGCCTTATCTCCCGGCAAAGCGGAGATTTACGCCCGCGCGCCCCGGCACTTGTTAAACGCCGCGTTATTTTCTTTCAATTATAGGCGGCGAGAGAGAGAGGGAGAGAGAGAGAGAGAGAGAGAGAGAGCCGGAGCTCGGCCCTCCCGCTGGCATTATTATCGCCGGATATTTCGGTTGGACGAACGCTTCCCCGGCAGTGCGAGTCGCCTCGAGCTTCCCTCCTACCATCGATATTGCCAACTTCTTGCCCATGAGATATGGGTCAAAGCATTGTTCGACGGGGCCCCCACCTCTTTTTAAAGTAGACATCCCTCGGCCGGGCGAGTGACATTCAGAGCTGCGGAACGCGCGAGTCTGTTTGTTTTTCCTATTTTTGTCGATATTAATGCGCTAAATCACTACTCTTGGCGGCGATTAATAGCTAAATTCGTCTAGTTTCACCATTTTGTCCTTCATCTATTTCACCTTGATTTACTTTTCGGACTATTTTTACGTATTTATTTATTTATTTTCTTATTATTGACAATTTCAATGAGTATTTCCATCGTAGTAATAATAATTATTATGGTAGGGTGATAAGAATTTCAAGGAGTAATGCCACACTTTTTAGACATTCGATCAATAGGCTTTAATATTATTGGGATTATACTGCTCGATTGCCTTGTCTCGACTTTCTCCAATGTAAATGTTTATTTAAATAAATCCTTTTCCAGGACTTCTCATACTATACTTGACGCTCTGTCAAATAAATAATGACGATTTTCCGTTTTCATGCTTTTTAAGAAACAAAATTCACCAATTTAAGTATACGAGTATTTCTTAATAAAAAAATACAGTTTATGACTTTTAAGCCTTTATGCAAAAAAAAAACAACAACAACAACAAAAAACAAAAACAAAAAGGGTCGCTCTTTATTATTTGCAATAAAAGATGTGACAGTGAAACATAAATAATTCGTTCAAAGGCCTGTCCCTCTATTTGTTACGTCGTAACTTCCCCCTCCCACCCACCCACCTCTCACCCACTCAACGTATCTGTCTGTCCATCTATCCATCTATCTATCTATCTATCTATCTATCTATCTATCTGTCTGTCTATCTGTCTTTCTATTTATTTATGTACCATCTTTCGCACTGTCACCTTACTCAATCGCAATATTCACTTTTTTTTAACACCATTAAATACATAATTCGGATATTAACTCTGTCATCTTAAAAGAGAATATTCATGCCGATTCTAAAATAAACAAATAATTCAATATACATTATTTATTACGCAAGTTTGTTGTAATAAAATGTGAAAAAGCATAGTTTATGATGTAAGCTGTCATTAAGAACACAAATACGCGCGTCCGCGCGCGCGCGCGCGCGTTTGTGTGTGAAGCAGTGCTGTTGTTTAACATCATACAAGAACATTAAATTTACAACACATATTGATATAACCGATTTATTAAGATTGGAGATGGAATGAGCGATTATACGGATAGTACAATTAAGAAGTTCGCACAAGCAGCTAAAAGTCCAGCCGATATCCCCGCAAAATCACGATTGCTCAGTAGGTAAAAAGCCCCATTACTCGAAATTCCTTTTATCTGACGCTTCTATAAGTCTACGCGAAGATCTCCCGCCTAATGGGCTAACTGCATTACTGCATTGCACCTCCAGTGCGAGTAGAAAGGCCGAGGAGGAGAAACGAAAAAGAGAGCGCAGCTAATAAAAAAAAGCCGATAGTGAAAAAATGTAGCTCGCGTACTATCCAACATCCTGAAACGATAAATTGCTCGGCGATTAGACGTCAGTTACGCAGCTCTCTATCTAACACACTTCTCGCGTCTATCGCGGGCATTTAAAGAGCGAGGAGAAGAAAAGGCGGAGGCGGAGGTGGAAAAGGAAGACGAGGCCAAAAAAAAAAAAAAAAGGAAAAAAAAACGAAAAAGACGAAGAAACGGTGGAAGAATCAGAAAAGGAAGACGATCGGTTCGGAGCAGAGGAAGGATTAAGAGTAGGAAGAAGAGCACGAGGATGAGGAGGATGAGGAGGACGAGATGGTGGATGAGGTGGAGGAGGAGGAAGAAGAAGAAATGGTAGTGGTAGTAGTGGAAGTGCCCGCGCATATACGAGCGATTGCTCGATCGATATCAGCAGAAGCTCCGGTCAGCCCTAGCCGTTGCGCCTCTCGAGCGTCTCTTTGGCTTAGTGTTCGCTTCACTGGGAAGTAGATAGTAGAACGCCACGCGGCGCAATCGAGATTTGACCCTCTGCGCTTGTAGACTGAGGAGAAGCCGTAGGGCCCGCGAGCGAGGCAATCGCTCGCTTTTGGTTCCCGCGCGCAAATAGTCGAGCTGAAGGGTATCGTGAGAATAGAGGTACCGGATCGCCCGCAGCCCCGTACCTCCGCGTCTTACCGATCTTGAATGCGCTGCCGTCATCCCCGATCGAGCCGGAGTCCCGACAAGCTCGGGCAAAGTGAAATATTAAGAGCCCCGCCGAGGAGAAGATCGCGGAGGAGAGAGTCGGTCTGCGAGTCGGTCTGCTTTTACCTCCCTGGACATTTTAAGGGAATTGAGGTGCGGTCGAGTTATGCTACGCGAGCTCGGCCATTAAGCGCCTCCAGTCCCGCCGACAATCCATTTGTGCTGATTTGAATAAAGCAGCTTAGTCGGGTAGCGAGTCCAAGTCGACTTTAATTAAGGCTAAATCTCGATCTCAAAACTTGCGGCTGAGGTGATGAGCCTGATCGATATATTTTCCCTTCGGTCATCCTCTAATATTCACGAGTGCACGCACGTATACGCACAACTGGGACCTCATTCGACCTCTTTATAACGAATGCTGTAGCTAATTTATCGAATGAGATATTATAATGAATCGCTCTTATTCTCCATTTTCACCTTTAAATATTGATTCCTTGAGAAACAATGGTATTTGAATAATTTATTAGCCAAAATTTTTGTTCTACTAATTCAATATGCTATAGGATCTATATACATATATATATATATATATATATATATATATATATATATATATTATTATCGCAATTGCTGTTTAATTGACTGAATAATTTTATCTTTATTTAATAAAATCGATCAATTATATATTAAATGCATACCCAGTCATATGTAGATTTTTCATGTGTTTTGACTAGATAAATTATCTCGTAATTTTAGTTTTATTAAATATAATATAATAAAACGAATATACCGATTATAGAAAAAGAATATATATATATATATATATATATATATATATATTGAATTATGGATTTGTCATAAATTAAATAACTATTTATTAAAATGAGGATGAGAGACTAATGTAATACATACATTTTGTAAAAGTATAAATAATTTTTGTTGATAATAAGTGTGGACATAAAACATTAATTAAATCCATAGGAAGATTATAATTAATAATTATAATATTATTAATGTATTACTTGCTTCTTTTTTTTTTCATTCTCTTAGAATTTTTACCATCGCTATTAACATTTACTTAAAGCTATTCTTCCATTGGTCAATTGACGATTGATAATACCGTAAATAAATTTTTTATCGATATGGCAGTCTGTTGTTAAACTTAAATAAATAAATCTTGTATTCATTTGGATTTTTAATTAACCTTATAAACTTATCATTAGCTTTGATCTTCCACAACCCAATCCACATAATTATCTCCAAGAAAAGATATCCTGTATATAATGTAAGTAAAAGAGTAATTATCAAAGAATACTCATCAAATTCTGAAAAATGATCTAATTAAATGACTTAAAGTTTATATAAATTAAATTAAAAGTTTCATTTAATTAAATAAATTAAAGGAGAATTTAAATTTTATATTATCATCTTTGTATTTATAGAATTTGTAAAAAAGTTAATAAAAAAATCTAGTCGTTAGATAGCAGTTGTTTAAATATGGAAAATAAATTAAATTATAAATGATGACAAATATGTAAGAAATCATTTAAAAATTCTATTCTAGTAGAAAAGTTTGATATAGTAAATATTCATTATATGTATTTTATTACGCTTATTCTACAAAAACTAAATTACATTATCCCATTACACACACTCCAATGAATGAAACGTATATTTGTACGTAGAATCTAAAAATATTACCATACTTCTGCTTATCCTCATGATTCACTTAAAGAATAATTTACTTTATACAAATATTAATTTTCAAAAATATTGAAATACGTATTGTGTAAATGAAAATACCATACAATCGAAATACTTAAAGATTAAATATTATATAGAAATTGTAATTTGTACAATTGTTATTTCTAAAAGTATTAACTTTTTTTGTTTTCTTCTTTTGTAATTATTAAATTAGAATTGATTTTTAAATCAATTGGATAATGCAAACTCGTGGCATATATTTTAGCAAATTCAATCGAGTGAAGCAACCGGGCCTTAAGAATCCTATACATCCATTGTAGAAATAAAAAGAAATTTCCCTCCAATACTTCGATCACCTATTAATATACTACACATGTTTAAAAAAATACATACAGTAAAACACATACGGAGGATAATCAATTAAAATGAATGTCTTTATCAATCAAACTAGGTAAAGCTCCGTTCAATATTCAGAATTCTTACAAACTATTGGAAAATTTATTATATATTTAGGCACTATAGATCTTCATCTATAGTAAAGATATATATGTGCCATTTATCTATTGTAATAAATTGTTCAAAATCTTAAACAAATTACTTGAATTTAATCAGAATAAATCAAACGAACGATCGATTAATCTTGTTTGAACGTCTTAAACAATCGATAAAAGAAAACATAATGAGTACATTCAAACATTTAAGAATTTTTAAGTGTTTTTTTTTTTTTTTTTTTTTATAGAAATACAACAGTTTTAAAGAATAAATAATCAAATAGACATTTCATCTAAAATCCATCATAAAGAGTAGTAATAATTTTTTTAAACGATTAAATAATCGCTTTTTTTCTAAATTAATAATACTTTGATTCAACACAATTGTATAAAAACTATGGAGAAAATTTTTTAATTTCTTACGTACGTAATATTAAATATCTTTATGAAATCGCAAATGTTCAAGAGTTGCACATTAGATTTTATTATAAATTAATATGGAATAAGTAATTACAGTTTTAAACCTCCTAATCTATCTAAGAGAGTTTTAATATTAATAATAGCTTAACCGAACTGTTTATTCAAAATTTATCTATGAATCCAAAATCAAATGTAACATTTCCTTAGCTTCACTCGACCTATTTAAAATATTTACGCATATTTCAAATATTTCATTTCAGATTCCTATTATTGGTTAAAATAAAAAATTCCATACGAAAAATTATCCATTAATTTTAAATAATTACGTTATTTGCAATTACGCTACACAAGAATCTGTAAACATTTAAGTAAATTATCTTGGAATTTAAAAACATAGGACTGCTGAACTACTTCAATTATTATTTATATTTTACAGTTTTTGATGAACTGAGAAGACAATATGTAAAATTTAATCATGTTAGTTCTTCAAAATTTCAACAAAATAACGATTATCATTATCAAATAAGAAATGGATTTAAGTATTATAATTATGTATTAATATTTCCAATGTGAGTCGTAGCCATTTGTTTCTAATTATATAATTACAATGACTATCCTAACATACACATAAAATACATAAAATAAAAACATTTTTAAGGTGCTGGCGTTTTCCCGAATAGTGCATGATTTATTGGCCATAATGGCACTACAAATGTTGTCTATAATTAAATTTATAATATCGAATGAACTGTCCAATACATCAACATATCTTATTTATTATCGTATTATACTGATACTGTAATTGTCTCAAATCTTTATGTGAATCGGTTGTATCGCCGTGCAAATTACTATAGTTATGATTCTATGATAGTAATCAAGTATTATAATTGGTAATAGTGCTATAGATAGAGCAGTAACCGCTCAAGTGTGGAAATTGTTTGGATAGTCCTCTTATAGCCGTAATGCACGAGTCCCCTCGTGTGTGCGAGATAATTGTTAGTTACGCCACCTAGGCGCTTAAACGTGAACTGCGACAGTTGGTTCCTTTTGTTGTTCGCGCAGGTCAAGTTTAACTTCATGCTTCTAGATTATCGGGTATTAAACATTTATTGGGAGGGGGGTAGTTTGCAATATGTGTGAGAAGTTTAACTTTCATTTGTTGTAATTTGTAGTTATTTTTTTGTTTCTTTGTTTTTTGTTACTCATTCACTTCTATTGTAATCAAACAAAATATCCTATCCTTGTGCGTTATTAATCGCATTAAAATTACAACATATTATATATATATATAATATTTTCAGTATTAAAATTATAACCTAGTTCCTATGACGGGAAAACAATAGACATTTAAACAAAGACTATCTATTTATTCATATTATTCGCAATTGTTTTTAATAATTAATAGATTGAATTTACGATCTTTCGTAGATACAAAACACTAGTTGAAAACATACATGCGATAGTGCGTGAGCGCGCGCGCGCTCGCGCGTGTGTGTGTATATTTATATATAATTGGAATAAAATAATACATTACTACAAGGTCATACAAGACAAATATTAAATATTCATCCAAATAGAAATTGAATAAGGAATAAACGAGAAGGATTTTTGCTAAAAATTGATAAATATAAGTTGAGCTAAATGTGCTTTAAAACTAAGAACACAACTATTGATTCAAAATATTTATCATTTATTATATTATCAATTTTTTATGTAAATTAAATGTCAGACAGTCCGACGATTTCCAGAAAACGCTTAAAAAATTATCCTTAATCGACAAATGGACATATACGTATAAAATAAATTTAACTATTAAGCTTACAAATTAAAGTGAACAGTTCTCGTTTTGAGGTTTCAAATGATAATAATATTCATCTGAAGTTGGATACAATTTTATTCAATTAATAATTGAATAATTGAATTCCTTACCATCCACTTTAGTGCGTATAAACATGTTCACGTATATACTAAATTTGAAGTAAAACTACATTTAATACATTCAATACGCTCATAGGCGTATAAATTATTCAATTAATCATATGTAATGAAATATTATTTCACAATTTCAAAAATATTGAATTTATATAAATTTTTTAACAAACGTATAAAGTTAATTTATGATTGTTTAATAATTGGTTTAAAACATTTTCGATTTTCAATAGATTAACCGTATAGATTATCGCGAAAGAAACGAATTAAATTATTGATTCGAATTTATTGAAATTAAAGAAATTCGCTTTAAATTTCGTTCAAATAATAAACAATACGTCGAAATGAAAAAAAAAAATTATATTTCTATTTCAATTTAAGGCTCAGACAACGATTATCGAGAGATAATTTATGTATCAATCAATCTTTCATAAAAAAATAACTGAAAAACATTTATAAGTAATTGTGATGGGTAAAGAATGCTAAAATCCATGATGAAATTTAGGTTCAATCAGTTTATATTTTTGTGAAATATCTTTGATTGTGGAATATTTTTGTGTATATGCAATAAAAATTCGAAGGCAAAGCAGCATTCAATCGACTGCTGATATTATCAATGATAGTATGAATTACTAATGCATTGATAATTAATTTTTTATACTACACTGACGTTCTTTTCCTCGGGCATTGAAAAATAATGAATTCGAAGTAGCTAAAAGTTTTATTATCAATCAGAATAATTAGTAAAATAAATATTGATATATCTATCAATCAGAATTGGATATATTCAAATTAAATAATTTAGGAATATCTTAACTATGAATTACATTGTTATACTTATTATATTATATGAACAAATATTATATGCACATGAATTACGTATTACCTATTATTGTTTGAATTACATAGTTATAATTTACAATATTATGTAATTTCAGATATATATAGAAAAAATATTTACAATTTATCCTCTAATTACATAAATCATTTGACATATATGCATAAGTTACAATTTATATTATATAGTAACTTATGGATATTTTGAAATCGAATGTCTCATTAAAAAATGTCTAATCTTAAAATATGCATATCGTTATTATTATAAAGGTATAAACATTAATAAGAATCGCTTTGTGCTCTCTCTCTCTCTCTCTCTCTCTCTCTCTTTCTGTTTTTGTCATACGCATATATGAACACGATCTTAATACTTTTACGCTCGGGATCTCTGAGAATAATATTAAATTTCATTCAGAGGGCTGATTGCACTCGCACTCGCTTATGCGATCATGAGAGGGGAGGTGTTAAAAGAAAATTCGCAGACTGGATTTGCATGAAAAACGAGGCTTCTCACGTACCAGCCATATCTCAAAATCGCAACACGCGGCTTGAGATATATATATATATATATATATATATATATATATAGAGAGAGAGAGAGAGAGAGAGAGAGAGAGAGAGAATGAGAATGAGATAGTGAGAGATAGAGAGAATGAGAGAGCGAGAGAGATGGGGGGAGAGGATGGTGGTTGGAGGGGAGGGGAGAGATTGTTTGTGAAGTAAAAATCTAAATTGTAGACGAGCCTCAAGACGGAGATTATTCCAGAGCCTCCAGCGAGTCGATCAGAGTTAGGGATAAATTCGAGGCGGAGGTTATATCGCTCGAGAATAATTTAGTATGCGCAGCGCCGTCCGACGAGAGAACGGGAAAACCGAGCGAGTCGACGAAATGGAGAAAAAGGAGATGGCTGCCGACGCAGAGAGGAGATGAAAATGCGGGTACGAACATATAAAGGAAAAGGAAATGGGAATCGGGACTTATGAGAGAATGAAAAAGTATAGCAGAGCCTCAAAAATAGCACCTGCTATTCACAATCTACTATTGATGAAATGAATATATAATCCAATCATTTGCCCGATTTTAGACAAACCACGTCCAAATTCGACAAGATAATACGCACAATATTGGATTAAAACATTTGCATAATGACATTTTATTTTCGATATTTTTGTTCAGAGATCGACAAAAAGCGAATAGAGATAGAGAGTGAAAAGAAAAACATTGTTGTATTCTTGACGGCTCGACTCTTCGAGGGTGAATTTTGAAAATTGGTCACATAAACTTTATAATAATAAATTATGCAAAGGTAATATTTATAAGTCGTGATAACATTTTAATCGCAATCCAAAATTGAAGTAAATCTATTTAAATATCCCGGTAGATTAAATATCTATAAGTATCATAGATTTTACCGTTATGAGTTGAATGAGAATATCCAATATAAATAAATTGTAAAGAAATGATAAAATATTAGGAATAAATAGGGAAAGTTAGTAAATAATATGGGCTATTGTATGCAATGGAAGGTTATCATAAAGAATCGCAGAATAATTAATGGACATGTATATATAAATATATATATATATATATATATATATGAATAAAGCAACAAAATCATTTTAATTAATCTCAATGTCAAGGCTAATCGTTCGCTACTAGTTTCATCATTTTAGTAAATATATAGCTGTTTATGACGTTATGTAAATTATTTTTTTTATTAAAATCTACTTTCTTCGGGCCGATTAAAATTTATGGCTGTATGTTACATGTTTTTCAAACAATCGATTATCTGAAAAATTTGAAATTGCTCAAACTGTGGAGAATGTCGTAACTCGTTAAGAGAGGAAGAACCATTAAGAGCATAAAAGTCAGCTTAAGTTATGATGTGTACTCCACGTACACTAACCAAAACGATTTTTCGTCATACTTTATGTTCACTAAAAATATTAAAGCATAACTTTTTCTCAAGCAATATAAAATAATTTACTTTGTTGTAAATATGTTGAGGGAAATGATTATACAGAAGTATTGAGTAATGAAAGAATCGAGGAGTTCGCACAACTTTTTATCGACATTGATAATCTAATTTTTATTTAGCCCGATAAAGATTTGACTTAGTTAATTATGAATTTTGAGATAAATTTTAGAAATACCGTTGAAAATAAAAAATAATAAATTTAATTGAAATTGATCATTTTGGCTCTTCAAAACTTCATAAGCAATGGGATTCTTTTGTTTTATATAATTGCGTAATAATTACCTATGAATGCAATATATTAAAAGTTTTTCATATAACGATATATAGATCACTGACTAGAGTGCATAACAAATGTAATTATCTTTTTCAGCTGCTTTATTATTAAAATAATAATGTATAATCGCTCCAATATTGATAAGGGGAAAATCTATATTTGTTAGTATTAAGGAAATTACTACGTGTTCGTGAAAAGCTTTAATAAGACATGAGGCGTTACAATGCATAAGAGAAGGAAGAATAGAAGTCGATAAACTAGTTAATTTTTAAATTCACAATGAAATCGTACTTTTGCATTTGAACTGTTCGGTAAAAGTTACAATTTATCCAATCGTATGTAGGACTGAACGACCGAAAAAAGAACCGCGAACTGCACAAAGCGTCGAGTGTCTGACGGACTTTTAAAATAAATGGAACAATAATCAGAGGAATATAATAATGGAGAGATGAATATAGCGAATGAGAAAGGGTGGGATGATGAGGGAGGGAGGAGGAGAAGAAATCAAGAAAGAGAGAGAGAGAGAGAGAGAGAGAGAGAGAGTGGGTGGAAGGAAGGGAGGAAGTGAGGAAGGTAGGAAGGTAGGAAGGTAGGAAGGAAGGAAGGAAGGAAGGAAGGATGAATGGAAGGAAACAAGAAATCTGCAAGAACAGATGGCTGCACGGAGTGAATCCAAGAGATTAAGTTCTCAGGTGTCGGGAGATGAAAAAAAAAAAAAAAAAAAAAAAAAGTCAAAGCGAGGCAGTCGCTGCTGAATTTCCGTTGGGCGACCGTCGGTCGTAATAGACGATAATTAGTGAATTCTAACCGACGATTAAAATAACGGATACGTGGGAGGGATGCGAAGGAATAGGCAGTCGGCGATTGTCGGTTGGTCACGATTGGGGGAGGAAAGATCTCTCGTAGAGGCGCCCATTAAAATCTCGGGAGAGATGTTGCGGACCCACCGAGTTCGCAATCAAGAACAATAAAAACCTGAGAATCCTCTCGTTTACCATCCCCGGCCGCATTCCGCACTTGGCAAATACTAATCAACACTTTCTCTGATAAAGCTCCGAGCGTTTTACGGCAAAACTATACTCGATTAACGTTTAATTAAAGATTTTTCATTCCAACCTTTTCATCTGCGCGCTCTGATTTTCCAACGTGGGCATTCGGCTCTTGTTTTTTTCATCTTCTTTTTATTCCATTTGATTCTTGCTGGCTTGAGAGCGCCACACAACTCGTCGGGGGTGGGGGGTTTAGAGGGATCGAAGGATTTCGACTGATGAGTTCATGTAACGTTGATGAAAATAAACATGACTTTTTAGTAATCCGCGTATAAGAATTTTACGCCCGAAATTGTATTTCGTTACTATTTGGCACAACAAATGATTTCCTACTTGAATATCCATAAAATTTTTAGGAAGCGATGTTCCATTGAAATAATTATAAAGCAAACGATAAAAGTCTCAGTCCATGTGTAAGGCCTTTTGAAATGTTTGCAAATGTTTATGAAATAATTGCCGTGCGCAGTATGCCTAAGAGCTCGATTGTTTAAAAATAAAAAAGAAATATATATATATATATATATATATATATATATATATATATATATATATATATATAGCATATAGTTAGTTGACTAAAATTTCGCAATAAAATAATGTTTAAATCGATTATTAACGAGGTGTATTTAATTTTCAAAATACCTCCTAATTTTCTATTTATAATTAATTTATATTGTAATTTGTACGTAATATTTTTCATATCAGTTCATCTATTAAGAATATTTTTATGAAATATGGATCTGCGAATACAATTTTTCTGACAAATCGTGGCACTTTCTTTCGAATTCGGTTTGTCGCGACTATTTAAGCAATACAATTTAGTATTTTGCATACAATAATCCAACGTATTGATGTTGTACATTTATTCTGTGGATGGATAAAAATTATTGATAATTAATCGATTTTGGAATAATGTATAATCACAAATTATAAATGGCTACATATTTAGTAGTGAAAGTAGTACGGCATTTAATTAATAATTGCATTAATGGTCTCGGTATGGCCACTTACTTACTAAATCAAAATGAAAAGTACAACTTAGCGTGTAACTCGAATCTGCTTGAATTGTTAATTCTTTCCAATGCATTTGCAGACCAAATATAGATAGTCTCGAGGAAGGAAATTGCCGATGATTTCAGAACGCTCGGATAAAAATAGCAATTTCTAATCACTTAGTGGGATGAAAGCTCTTGAAAATACAAACAAAGATTGATTTACAAATCATGTTTTCGTATTAATGTTCGAAAGCGCCTCGCGCGCACTCATGACTCGGCCGTAATCGTGCGCCTACAAATTACGATCTATGAAGTCTTTTATCCAAACATACGGCGGAGCCTTTAAGGCTGAAATAATATTTTAAAACTCCTCGGCGATTCGTTGAAACTAGCTGGAATATCGCAGGCAGCGTGCATTGGAAGGAAAGCGATTACGACGTACGGAATAGAAAGAAAAGTGAATTCTCATAGAAGAGCCTCGTTAAACATCCCAAGCGCATAAACTCGGCGCATCTTCTCACGAGAGTCACGCGCTCGTGATCCCCGACTGCGTGGTTCGGCTTACGCCTCGTGCATCGCGGCGAGCTCCCACACACGCGCACAAACACAGGCGCACGTACGTTGCAAGACCGTGCGCAATAACGCGAAATTAATGGCACGCGTCTCGTTAATCGGGGCGGTAAGTGGATTTTTGCCCTCGCGGAGATCTCTCTCGCCCCTCTTCTCCCGCCCGCCGGACGTCATTCCGCGACTTTGATTGATTGACAAAAGGTAAAATCAGGGAATCCACTGCCTCGCTCCCCTCCCATTATCCACGACAGCCGCCTCTCCACCTGAGTAGTCGTACAGAGGCGTGTCCACTTCTACCTCGGCGCGAGCTTACGAGGCAGAGTACGGATAAGAGAGAGAGAGAGAGAGAGAGAGAGAGAGAGAGAGAGAGAGAGAGAGAGAGAAAGAGAGAGCAGAGAGCAGAGACAGTGCGTACATGTGTATGAGCGCGTACGTTTGTGTGCTCGCTCGAGAACTATCTCCCTCTCTCACCCTGCCATAACTCAATTTCCACTGTTATTCCGGCGCGAGCGAGCGCTTGATGGGAGCGGGGGGGTGAGAGGTCCAGGGGGATGTTATTAAGAGGACACCAATAACCTGGCCAATACGGCTTCATTACTAACTACGAGCCGCTCTCTCGCTTTTCTGCTCTCGAACGCTAATATATGCCGTGGCTTTAGCTCCCAGCGACCATCCGACCCACCTTACCCCATGTACACGCGCGTACACACGTTGTGCCTGGTGTAGCCGCTGTTGTTCCATCGACTTGCCCCGCTGATTTACGACGGACCGATGATTCCGCTTATACGCCTACGATTTGCCCGGCATCTTTCATTTTATTCCGCGTGCTCCGCTTTCGCGAGAAGACCGAGGCCCGCGGACGCAGGTATCGATAACGTCGTTGTCGAGCGCAAGTTGCTCGAGCTTAGCTTCTCCAGCACATTTTCAAAACAAGAGCCGACCCCC
>NW_011948435.1:584265-589489 GCF_000503995.2 Ceratosolen solmsi marchali
GGCCCGCCCCCCCCCCCCGTCCAGCAATTTTTCACTCGACCACGAGTCGCCCCTCGTTATCAAATTTGACTTATTTATTTGTCTGTCTATTTGCTTGTTTGTTTGTTTGTTTGTTTGTTTGTTTGTTTGTTTGTTTGTTTGTTTGTTTGTTTGTTTATTTTTTATTTAGCACGTCAATTCTCGCGCTTGGAATATTTAGTGTCGATAATTTATATTTTTAGCGTGTTATTTTAATAAACGTATTTATATTTAATGAGCTAGTCGATGTAGCGTGAGATATTTTTTGCATAAACTTCTCTTTTTAGGCAAAAATATTATTTGATATGTATTTTATGAAACGCGACGAAGACAAGAGAATTTTGCAAAAGTAAATTATTTCACTTGCCAAATAATTTCAATAAAAGCAGTTTAAATGAATTTTTTAGGATTATTAATGTCTTTCAGTTGGCATAATCTGGCCAAACGTGAATTTTATTCGTGAAACTCGTTGTAAATAAGTTTGTGGAAATCTCAAATGTAAGGACAAATTTTCTTCCTTGTTCTTTAACAAAACTTATCCTCGATTTACATTCCTATAACACTGACATCCAAACAAAATATCCAGATTAAAACATATAATCCAACTCCCCATTGTTGTATAAATATCTCCACCAGTTTGTAAATAATTGTGATAATGTCAAGATACAGATTATTAGTCTCTACGTAATGATTTATGCGTGTAAGGTGCAATATTTTTAAGACTTTTGGTCTTTAGAACATTCTTTGGTCCTAAAAGGGATTCGGAGTAAATAATACATTTTTGCAGATACATAAATTGTCAATCGATCACATTATATTACTAAAATAAATATTCCACAAACATCGGGATACACGAAATATTTATAAATTTACTAATTTAATTGTAAATTATTGGAATAGCTAATGACAACTCACTAGATGAAAAGTATTTGCATACTGCAAGATTATTATTAAATTATATTTTTAATTGTAAATATCGTCAGAAATTATGTAGATAAAACAAAAAAAAAACAAAAAAAATACTAATTATTAAATTAGGATATTAAATCAAACGATCCATTTTATTATTGATGTGCGTAACTTGATACATAAAACATCAATTACAATGGACAATATTATGTATTAAATGGATTCGTTTAATTATGCGTTAATTATGTAATGTAATTCGTGTTTAACAACTCGTAAAAGTATGTACTCCAGTACATAATAAGAGCAATGGCGAAGCGACTGGTATAGTTTCATTTTGGTAGAAACGTGGAACGTATCTGAACACATCTCAAATCAATAATTTTATAAAAATCCTTATGATGAATGTTAAATTTAATTGTATTAACCACAGTATGACGGTCGGGGGAAGAGAGGGGTAGACGGGTTAGAGGGGATGGGGGGGGGGAGGCAGGATGAAAGTATAGATATGGAAGTAAGTGAAGTTAAATAAGAAATAGGAAAGTAGGTGATATAATTTGTGAAAAACTTTAATCTAATATTACATAAAGTAACGACCAATCCAAATTCATCTTAATTATGTAAAATCACGTTATGATCTTATTCATCCATTCGCACCAAATAACGATAAAATAAAAAATGCAATGTTAAATTTCCATACGGTAATTGTTCTGTAGGTAGCGAAGAAAAAATTTTGCCATTACATCCCGTATTTATTGTTTGCTTAATAGTATAATTTGCACTTCGCCCATCGCATAACACACAGCAAAATGAGCCTAAAGTTTAAATGAAAATAATCATAATAAGAAATGAGTACTATTTAGCATTTTATTATTATCCATCGAGACTCTCGAAATTGCAAAAAAAAAACAAAAACAAAAACAAAAACAAAAACAAGAAAAAACAAGAACAAGAACAAAAACAAGAATAAAAACAAAAACAAAAACAAAACAAAAACCAAAAAAAAAATTGCTTAAAGTTTTCGTTGGCTTTAGAATAATGAGCGGCGCTAAGTTAAATGGAATAACTCGTTGGAGGTCTTTTAGTTGGCGAAGAAGCTGTCAAAATTTGACAGCCATCGGTGTAGTATGACGGCACTGATGCAGGTTACTACAAATTAAAATTTAACGCTTTTCGTAGTGAGTGCCCACCTTCCACTGCTTATTTCGTCTCGACGATAAAATTATTACTGAAAATAAAATATTCCTCCAACACACGAGCGCCGCGAAAATTGAAATTCGTTATGAGAAGAGCGATATGATTTTTATATTCACTGCCTCATTGTTGAATGTATGAGTTGAAAATTTTTTTATATCGACGTGATAGGGGAAGTAGCTGAGAATGAGGAATTTTCAAATAATAACTTACTCGATTCGCCTTCCACGTTAGTGTAATAGCAGCCGATAAATGACTTAAAGGACATTCGTTCATTTGATTGGGAAATCTATTATGTCGTCTTGGAAAGAGATTAAAGGATCATTATTATTTACAGTAAACTGCAGCTAATTTAGAATCGAACAGACTTTCTTTATTACTAATTATTTTTAGTGCTTTATTGTCTTAAGTAAATGAACTCGCAGAAATAGGAAGAAAACAAACAACTTGCTAGGAAGAAAGAAAGAGAGGCGGTGTGATAGGAGTCGCAGGGCCGGCGGACGGGAGGGGGAAAGACTCGCTAGAGATAATGTGAAAAAGGGCTTCCTACAAAGTTGGAAGAGTGAGAAAGAGAGTTAAAGATAAAGAAGTAAAGTTCGAATCAGCTAGACGTAAGTCGAGAGAGAATCTAGGGAGAATCGACTGATATGCGAGATTTCTGCGCGCGATCGTCTCTCGACTCTCCGAGAGACTAAGTTGGCGGATTCTTCACTCCTTTTCTCTCTCTCTCTCTCTCTCTCTCTCTCTCTCTCTCGCCATCCCCGTCCCCCGTCCATCCCTCCGACAGCCCTCTCAACGCCAGCCGAGTTGTCCGCCGCACTCTCGCACTCTCTTGTTTTTTCTCGCTTTCTCCTTCCTTCTTTTTCCTCGTTGGAAGAGAGCAAAGATCTTGCGCTGTCGCTCGCGATCGCTCGAGCTTTCGATTAATCACGCGCGCGGCTTCGCTGTCCTGTCGCTCCTTACGCGCGCCGATGGGATTTTAATGAGCGGTAGAAATGAATACGTTCCGCTTCTGAATGTAAATTGGCAGATTTGCATAGATCGCGCATACACGTAGAATGGGACTGAATTGTAGATGCCCCATTTCTTTCTCTATTTCTCTCTCTCTCTATCTATCTCTCTCTCTCTCTCTATCTCTATCTATCTCTCTCTCTCTCTCTCTCCTCTCTCTCTCTCTCTCTCTCTCTCTGTATGTTATTTTTTCATCATTCGCCGAGGCCGATGACATTATTGAATAAAATGTTTCCTTTCATTCACATTCCACTGTACAAGGCTTATAATATGGATGCCTAAGAATACATATATTAATTCATTCGTATTAATATCTGACCTGTCAATACTCTCATTTTCAAATGCATTAAAATCAAGGATTCCATGCCAACCGTCGCGCTTGAAATAAAAATACACTAATATATAAAATGACGAATATATTGTCATAAATACTCTTTTAGAGTAGGCAAGTATTGCAGAAAGTATAAGGAAAGATACTTTGCTATTGTAATTTTTTAAACAACTTATATCTAAAATAACTTTCTTAAATTACGTTTTTCGTTAATAATACGCCAAATATCGCACGATGTATTATTAGTCAAAAGTGTATGATATAAATTCATTCCCTTGAATGTATTAGAAAAAAAATAATTTTTCTATTCAAATTTCTCTCCTTCTCCTTACATTTAAATTTACATCTCTTATGCATTTCCATGCATTTACTTCATGAAATTCCGAACAACGAAATGGAATTTAATTTTTTTCATTTAAGCTAGTTTTTGGGTTATACATATATATATATATATATATATAGAAGTAAAATAAACAGAATCGTGACATTTAATGTTGAAATTAATATAAGAAAATTTATTCGAATTAAAGATGATTCGCTTTACAATGCGTACAATTATAATAAAACATTAGTGAACATCAGCGAGTAGCAAAAGTTAATTATTATAGTTTTAATAAATAATATCCGATGACATAGACTGCCTGTCTGCAAATTTAACTCCCATGCACTTGGCATTGCCCTTACGAGATATCGGCTCAATAGCAAACTGTATCACTAGATCGATCGGTCCTTCGATCAATTTCAATCAATTACCTCGATCATTCTTTTCTTTAATCCTTAACGCGGCATACCTCCCACCCCAGCCAACCATCCCGAACTGGTGAGCGAGAGCGAGTGAGATAACTGCGCCGGGGATTGATAGTCCAGCATCACGAGAGCGGACAATCCGGGCTGGGGATGACGAGAACGGCGAGATCGCGCGGTGATCAGCCGTGGGGAAGTCGCGCATAAAAGAGGAGCCGCTGTCTCGAGGTTTGACTGCCAGGGCGTACGTCGGGCCTGTAAGCAGTGCCGGCAGCAGGAGCATCGCGCCTTGATGGAATCCCGGGGAAGTCTCGGTGCGTGCAATCCGAGACGTGACAGAGCCGCGGCTGGCCCTTTCAACAATGAGATCCTCGGCCGTTCCCTGGCTATTTTCTTTTTCCATCGGCCGCGTCCCTTTGCGAGCGCCGATGCCCTCCACTCCCAATCTACCGTCCCTTTGCTTTCCAGGCTCGTCGTCCTCGAATCGCTCCCTGGAATTCCTGTGTCCCGCTCGACGGCCAATTTCCAGATGAGAGCCCGACGAAATGAAAGTCACGGATATCCAGGAGAATTATTGGATAGAGACATTCCTGCCAGCTACGTCTACGCGACCGGTTGTGCGGATCTGCGCTATTTCGACGGCTGATCACGCGGAGGACTGACTACCATGGAGATTACGACGGTGAATTAACTCGCGAATTCGCGAAAGACTGTCCGCGGGTGTGTTGAACGGCGCTCGCTAGGTAGCTCGAACTCTTGCATGTGATTTTGAGGTGAGAGACAACGGAAAAGTTTATTTTGTTCTTATAGCCTTGAGATTATCGAGTGGTTATTGGATTAACGGTGGATGAGGCATTTCATTCTTTTTATTTCGACGATTAAACGACGATTTGGCCGATTACCGCAGTTGCGTGTAGAATGATACGAGCTCGATGGCTGAAATGCTCAACGGCTTGGGAATTGAAAGGCCTCCTTCCCCTCCCTCCAACCCCCCCCCCCCCCCGCCACAACACCACACCC
>NW_011948435.1:589500-634572 GCF_000503995.2 Ceratosolen solmsi marchali
CCCCCCCCCCCCCCCCCCCACCTACCTACCCTATCCACGCAACGACAATTATCTACGGTAAGAGAGTAACCGAGCAATTTCTCCAGATTGCCGCTGGTACCTCCGTAGTCTTGCAAAGTCTTGCACGAATCCGGCATTAGTATGCTCCATTTCTAATGAATTCTAGTTACGAGTCGACTACAATTTTCTATCGCGCTTTTCTCTCACTCTGTATAAGCAAATTGCTACCCTTGCGCCGACGCGTTTTTTATGCGGCACTTGGCATTAAAGTTCCAGGACAAAAATTAAATCGTTCTCAACTCGCGACTAGCTAATAATAATCATTGTCCCATTTATTTACCAAGTCATCGCGGATATGAAGGGATCGCCTTGGGATTACAGTCTTTCGAGCTCCCAATAGCATTAACGTTAGTTTTCTTAAATAACACATCTCACGCAATTACACGCTCGCGATGCACAATGCTTATTCGGGAGGCAGTCTGGCGAAGAAATGAGGTTTCGCGGGAGTAAAGGAGCGAGTGGAGCCGCCGCGCGCATTAAATCCACCTCCGCGCCTACAACGCCGCGCAAATCCAATTAACAAAATCGCAATGCCAATGTGCGCAACGAAGAAAAGTCGGGCTCGTCGACGCGCCGCCGCGCTTTCCCTTCTTCCATCGCATCGCCTCCTCCTCCTCTTCTTCCACCACGGCGAACGAAATGAACGGAGCGCCACTAAAATAATTGCTCCCTCTCAATCTTTCTTCTCCGTACAGACCAATGATTTCGCGCAATCTCTCGCTGCAATCCACTTGTTTCCTCTCATTCTCCCCTTCTCCTTTCATCTCGCGCATACTCACGCGCACACGCGCACGCACAGACAACAACGCCAACTCCAAACGCGCCTACATCTACATATACCTAGGTATGCGGGGATTGGAGGGCGAGCGAACTCACGCGCTCACGCACTCACGCACGCACTCACGCGCGCAAGCCACTGAAGAGTAGCTTTACCACGTTGGACACTAAGTGTATATAGTTACTTTTCTCTCTCTTTCACCCGTTCTGTCTTCTTGTGATTCCGTGCACAGGAATTCCTCTCGCGCGCATTCGATCGAGAGAGGGAAATGGCCAATGGGAACGAAATGACCTTTGATACCAGCGAGAGTCCAGAAAAACAAGTTGACGTGACGACTCGTCGAATCGCCGTGCGAATGAGGGCGAGAGACAGAGAGACGGAGAGAGAGAGAGAGAGAGAGACATAAATAGAGAGAGAGAGAGACAGAAATAGAGAGAGAGAGAGATAGATTGATAATAAAAAAAAAGTAAAAGATAGGTGGGAAGGAGAAGATAGAGCGCGTCAATAGGGGAGCGATGCCAGGGTAATAACGAGGCAGAGATGGATTGTCGAGGGAAATCGGAGTTGCGACGTTGGACGACGTTGGACGACGTTGGACGAGGTAGGACGAGGTAGGACGAGGTAGGACGACGTAGGACGACGTAGGACGACGTAGGACGCGCAAAGAACGTGACGCTTATTGGCCGAGTCCGATTAGCTGAGGATTCGTAGCACGAAGCCCAAGAATCCATAAACGGCAATATAATTGCGGCCGGAGACAAATGCGAGAAAACGAATTGTCATTATAATGAGCGATATTAATTATCGGAGTTAGGGATTGCGGGGGCAGTTTCTTATTTATTCGCCTGCAAGAGGGAGACACGAGCATTGGCTATCGATTGCCTTTATTATTGTGTAGCCACGCAATTACGGACGTTACTCCAAACTCCTTGGAATTATCAATCAGACATTGAGAGGAATGGATTATTTACGCGAACTCCAAGCCCAAGAGGCTGCTGTACCTAATCCGTAATCAATCGTAATTCGATGATACTCGCAAATAGCGCTAAAATATTCTTACGTCGAGTCAATTTGCAGTACACTTGTGTACGTTCGATTGAATGCGATTGTAGAGTCAGCGACAAATACGTATATACATAAGCGCGCGCGCACGCACGCACGCACGCACACGTATATACATAAGTACGTATGAAAAATTATCCCTATATTTATAAGTACTCTTGTGATTGGTGGGCTATTTCTGCATCAAACATGAAATGTAATAGTACGTAATAATAGCCGACTTAGTAATAATGCAAAAACTACTGGCTGATTAATGAGAAAATTGTAAACTTATCGCCTATATAAGTCTTTACCTACAAACGCGATCAATTTTATCTTACATCACTGCCAAAATAATACACTTTATTAATACTCATGCATATTCCTGCGGGTATAAGTAATTGTACATCTCTATATGCGTGTATTGTCGTGAGTGTGTGCGCACGTCGCGTGTACCGGAGACAATTATTCTCCTAATTACATTGTTAATATCCTATTTCATAATTACACTATTTAGCCAAAATTATGATGATATATTTTCTTTTTTTTATCGATCAATAAGAATTGTTAAAAAAAAAAAAAAAAAAAAAAAAAAAAAAAAAAAACTATTAATAAGAGAAAATTATAGTCGCTAATTAATAAGTTCAATAACAAATCAAAGTTGTATAAGAATGAAATATTTATTCGACATTATAAATATATGCTTATAAATTTTTATTACATACGGATAGATATAAATTTAATACACTATTGTTATGAATAAAAGCGTGCGCGCGCGCTCGTTTGTGCTCAATAATACTTTTATTGAAACTATCAATGTCTGTACATTTTATTAATTGATATGTTCTTATATACAGCGAATGCTTGATGTACGTGATTAATTATTTATTCAAATGATAATGCTCGATTATAAATTCAAATGAAATTATCATCATTTATTATTGATATTTTATTAATTTAACCGTTAATATATGGTTTAGTGTATGCGTAATTCCTAAATGATAGTATCTTAGTATTATGCAAAATCTCATTTTTTTTTTTGTACTTTTTTCTTGTTTTTTTATTTCCCTACTTTTACGTGGATTATTAGTTAAAAACAATGTTATAAATTACGTTGTACTAAAGGTAAGTGCTTTAGGTCATTGGAATTCAAATTCATTATACGGATTTAATATAATTACAATGAATATAGCGCATTATAGAATATAATGTGCTACATTTTATGATATACAGCGCATAATACAATAGAATTAAACTGTAGGAATAATTATTTTCCTTCTTATATCTTCTGCTGTAATATGCATTGTAATACGTTAGATTGTTGGATTATGCAGTATATTCGTAATATAAATGAATAATATATGCTATAAGTTTTATGATTAACAAATGAAGAGTTGAAATAATTAGCTGCAAATATTTGCAAAATGTTTAAATTCATACAATTTAAGGAATGGTAATGATTTACCTGACATTTTTCCATATCAAAATGTCTATTGAAAGCTAATACAGTCACATCTAATATTGATCAATTACAACAATCTTCATCGCCAATAAACCGTACCGATTATCGTTTTCATTACATAAATTCAGCAATGTACGCAACGGCGAATAATACGTGTTAGCGAGCGGATTGCAATGTAAGATCATTTAATGCTCCTGAAGCTGTTGTGGCTCCATTGATTATTAAAATTATTAATTTTAATCTGAGTGATTTAGATTTTAATCTAAATTATTAATTTAAGTGATCGATATCACTTTTCTATATATATATATGTTTAGTGCTTTTGTGTGTGTGTGCGTGTGTGTGTGCGTGCGTGCGTGCGTGCGGGCGTGCGTGCGTGCGTGCGTGCGTGCGTGCGTGCGTGCGTGTGTGTGTAAAAGTGTATTGGTCAATGTTAATTTGGAGCTAACGAAAGCGCTAGTTGCAATTACAATGAGCAGGACGTCATTTCTTGAAAGTCAATGAAAGTCTGACGTTGCAAAGAGGAGAGGAAGCTCAGGAAGATTCAGGGAAGCTTGGTAAGAGAATATTTTACAATCTTGGCAGGATCTACGTCCACGTGAGACGCCAGGAAGATGAACTGCTCGATTGCTTAACTAGCTGGCAACACTGATCAATCACCAAAATGCCAGAGTAAATTATGACCTTATCCAATGTATCGTGTAACGCGCGCTTCCTCGTCCTTATCTTTATCGAAATAAAGAAAGTGCCAGAACTTATGTGTGCCTACTTGCGAATATCTCGGAGACGATACTTTCGACACTTTCGTTGGCTTTAATGGATAGGGGAGCGAGCGTGACGAAATGGAAAGTTATATTGGATGTAACGTGTCTGGAAATATTATCCGACTGATGCTTCAGGATTCAGACATGTGGATAAAGGCAACCGTTTTTCCCGGAAAACGCTCTTTTATGATAAAAAGACGTTTTTATGAAGTTATAGCTCAGAACATCAAAATTCATCGAATTCCTGGTGTATAAAGCACTGCTTTCTCTTCGACGAAAAAAAAAATTGGTTTTATATTTTATTACTACTACTGTACTGCTACTACCACCATCATTACTTGAACTATTATTGTTTTTATGACAATTTTTCAATTAGTTTTATAACATTGAAAATTAGTATATATCCAGATGAACAACAATATACTTTAATTCTTTAAATTTGTAAAAGTTATTTATAAATAGAAGACATCAGTTTACAAGTAAACAAACATCTGCCATTTGACTATATAGAATAATTGATTAGCTAAAATTGTTATACATTATCTAAGATATTTCATTTGCTATCGTTGCAATATGTGTAATTGTGAAATTTAAATGACTAAAAATATATCTATAAATTGTTGCCAAACAAAGGGTTTGAAAAGCCAATTATCGAGTAACTTTGTAAAACAAATAACATTTAGAAACTTAATTCTTGTCATGGAATAAAAAAAAAATTCTCTCTCTCTCTCTCTCTCTCTCTCTCTCTCTCTCTCTCTCTGTCTCTGTCTCAACTAGAAATACATCGACTGAATAATAATTTTGCTTGCAATGTAACTGTAATCCACTTTATAAATATCAATTACCCGTTGCACGCAGGTATACGTCGCAATAAAATTTCAATAAGGAAATCGATCATTATCAATTGCCAATATATAAGCGTTGATACTTAGAGACAAGGACTGGCCACAACAGGAACCATAGCAAAGGCAGAAAATCGACTATCTCGAGCGCATCTCGATCACGATCGAGAGATCGCAATCACGCATGCACGCATGTCAAATCGCCCACTCTTGCGTGCTACATCCTCCTTTCTATTTCTTTCTAAGGCCTTTCTCTCTCCCTCATCCCTCACGATACCTTTGATATCCACCTTCTACGTTCTTTCTCTTCCTCCCCCCCCCCCTATTTTTCAATTCAGGATCCTACTTTGCCATTTCTTTCACTCGTTTCTCTTTATTTTATTGTTTTCTTTTTCTTTATTTTATTATTTGTAAGTATAAAATGCTCGAAAGCATTCTGTCGGAGTGATATAGACAGGAAAATAGGCTTTCTTCAAATTCTAGACAATATGTAGCGATTGGATAGACTTGCATCGATAAAGAATAAATCTGAGAAAGACTATAACTATTTTTTTATAATATCTGCGTGGCTAATTACCGATGATTCTTTTGAAATGCTTATTTCTCGTCTTATTCTTAACAATAAACTATTATTGGTGACTGATTATTGAATGAAGCGCTACACGGTCGAGGATAATACGAATAAATTTGGATTTAATTAAAATGACTTACATTTAATACAAAACAGAGAAACGCTCGCGCGCGAATTTATATTTAAACGCGTTTATTTGCCAATGCGGAGTGTCGTTTTAATGCCAACGATAATTTCTTCATCGTTTAAGCCCTTAATTTTATGCGTGAGAATAAAAGGGAATTTTAATTTTCAGCAAGCTAAGGATATTGCCGCGAAGGACGAATAAGCGGGAGGAAAAGCTTCGAAAAAAAAAACTTGTCAATGCGCGTCAATAGCGCGAGAGCAGCCGGTAAGACCGAGTGAGTAATTGAAAAAGTTCCTCGACAACGTCTTCGTAATAAAAGCCAAAAGTGCATCCAGCTTTGTGTCGTCAAAGCAAAGAATTTAAAAAGCGCTTAGAAGGAGAAGAAATGGAAAATTGAAAAGCCTGAAGGAGAGAGAGCAGAGGTCGAGCAAGTGGTGGCTCTCAAACGGCATCGACGCCTCCCCCTTACCAAGCCCATTCAGGACTCACGCTGCAATCAGCAGGAGATGCAAGGAGTTTGCGTAAAAACGTAAAAATTTCCCGCTCTTTTCAGCCCGACTGGTAATACACCGAGTGCACCTAATCTCGAGACGCGGTATCGTCGCTGTCTATGTGTGTGCGCTGTGCGTGCGCCAATGACCTTTGCGTGCCTAACGGGTCGATTCCCCGTACGCGCGGTATGCGTTCGGCGTTCCGACGAGGGAAAAATGAGATAGGAATGATGGGGGGGGGGAGGCGAAGGGAGAGTAGCACAGATAATAAGTGGGTTAGATCTTTCTCGTGGCAAGAAAATTTTGAAGTAAACAAGGAACTATGACAATTGGCTGAATGAATAGCCTCTCGACTAATCTACGTAGTAAGCTTACGTGGCATAAAACTGTCCTTGTCATTTCGATTGCATCTCCAATTGCGAGCACGCAAATTCAATCACTTGCATAATTCTCAAGATGAAGAAATACAAATAAAACCTTTCACTGAAAGGAGCTGCTAAGAATGTATGTTGGAGCGGAGAATCGATAATGAAATGTATAGGGGCGTTGAGTAGAAGCGGTCGAGTGTGGTAAGACCTTCTATTCCAGTTCAAATGCCAGCTCAACTGAAAGTAGTATTCGTGAAACGATTACTTATGATTAAATAACAAGTCATTTGCATGCGATATAATTAACTCACAAATAATAAAGTATTGAATAAACAAGTCAATAATTTCAGCACTGTTGATTTTCCTATGTAAATACAAATTATTGTCAATTATATTGAAAGTATCGTTTAACGAAAGGCTTCAAAAGAAATTCTATTTAAATATATTAAAATGTGTGTGTGTGTGTGTGTGTGTGTTGTTGTTGTTGTTGTTGTTGTTGTTGTTGCGTGCATTCATATCTATTGAAAAACATCGAATGTTGATAAATATATTGATTAAACATCTTATTATATTTCTTATATTAAAACACAAGATATTAAATCGACATTCATTTGATCGATTAATAATACTCTCTTTTGAATAAATTCATCGTTACAATATTTCAAATATGATAAAATATCATCTATAAATTATTTTACTCCTTGAAAGTAATACACACGAGCAATAATATAATGAATAATGACAAAAAATGATTAAACAAAGAATAACGATAATATTTTTACTAAATATTATGATTTTTAATTCTTTTTTTCATTTATTTTTAGATATTTTTAATAAATATTATATTATGCAGGGCGGGCGCTGATCTTTTGATGATCATAAGCATACGATCAAGTTGTTCACAATTTGATTACTTCATATCATCTTCATCGTTTCGAATTAGTCATAAAAAAAACAATTTTGTTCTATTTGTATTAGCCATTTTACTGTAATTTACTCTTAACGCAATTTCTCGATTCTCTTTAGCTTAGTTCTACCGGGAACTCGATCGTTAAATGATAACACCGATGGTAGAGCGATTTAGAAGAGCGATCGAGGGCGATCTATATACTCCTTTCCTATAATACACCTGGGATACATAGAAAGAAAGAAGAGAGTGAGAGAGAGAGAGAGAGACAGACAGAAGGATTAAGTGAGAGAGTGAGAGAGTCAGAGAGCAAGGAGGGATAAGGAGAGAGCAAAAGAGAAGGAGAAAGATCACGTTTCACGATAGTAGGATCTCGTCCTCGTCGCCATCGTTGTCGTCGTCCTTCTACTCTTTCTACGCTCTTCGTCTTTCTTTTCGTTCTTCTCTCTCTCTCTCTCTCTCTCTCTCTCTCCCTCTATCTATCTCACTATCTATCTTTCTCTTACCCCTGTTGGTCGGTTCACTTCGTTCAGTGAAGATGAACGTTTCCAGGAAAATGCGCATGTGGTACAGTTTATCGTTAGGTACTTAGGGAAGAGCCGCTGTTAGGTACTTGGCCGAAGGTAAAGCCAGATTTTGCGATTACAACTTAATCCTTAGGAAATTCTGTCTGTCTGTCTCTCTCTCTCTCTCTCTCTCACTCCCTCTCGCGCGCTTTCTCTCTCCCCATTTTTTTTTTCTTTGGCTTACTCGTTTTTGTGACGAAAATAGTACATTAATTGAATATTTATCTGATTTTTTGTTATTTGTCTGAAAGTGCTTATGGAAATAAAAATCTTATCATTTTGTTACGAGGACCATTCTCACAATGAATTAATTTACAATTGTATTGAAAACTATAGCAAATTTTATAAAATTCATCTTGAATCCTCTATATCTCTTATTCTTAAATATTCTATTTACCTAATTTAGATATTAATTATAATACGTGTATTGTTGCAAATCATTTCTCAATTATCATCCTCAATATATAAATATATATAAATATATATATATATATATATATATAAATATTGTAATAATAATAATAGTGTTTTATGTATGTAAATGCATAAGAAAATTATTTGTCAATAGTACGATACTTTCGTTCAATTGATCTACTGCTCAATCGTAAGATCTTTATCGTATAGGAAAAGAAATATTCGCAAAATATTTATCATTATAAGATTTCATCATTATAACTGCAAATATTTAATTTCATATCCTTCTTTTCGTTGTTGAAAATATAAATTATGCTACGCTCGAATGTAATGCGATGATTGTATTGCTATTTCCTAAATTACAGCTCGAAAATTTTTTATTTAAAAAAGTTTACCCTTCATTTGTAAAAGATTGGCCAACCTCTTTTATACAAGCCATCCTTAACTTCTATATTGTCGACTATACAGACTATTTATTTTACAAAGGTTGTTAATATATTTTCGAAATATAATTCCGATGCTTTGATAACTATTGAATATTAACTAGTTGAACCGGTTTGCGAAAGTTGTTTCGCTACACATTATTAACATTATTAACTTTTAACAATTTTTAATGCATAATAAACGTAATAATGGATAGAAACTGTAAAATCTTAATAGCCGCAACGTCTAAAATACGACATTAAAAACACTGCTATACAAATATAGTAAGTATAATGCGTTGAAAAACTCTGAGCGTGGCGAATGCAGTAGTTTACATGGCAACCGTAGGACGACAAGGAAAAAGCGATTAAATCCCAAACGAAGTCACGTATACTTGGAAGAAGACGATAATATATCCAGAACGAGGCCAAAGAAGCGTACCCTGACTTCTTGCGCAAGCTTATCAACGTAAAAAGCTCGGAGTTTAATAACGCATTACATGCATCGAGTACACGTATAGACAACGCGAGGAGAATCTCGCAAAAAGTGCATGCGAGAGGAGAGAAAGATTTAATAACCCTTTTAAAGAGTCAATAGAATATAAATTTTCCCACGCAACTACCGGTTCACAGCAATGCTCGCCTCTTTACCCCAATGGCTTTACTCCTCGAGCTCCCGCTCTCCCTCGATTGTACCATGATTAACGTATTGCTGTTGCCTCGTATTCTAATGGCTCGCCCTCGTGGTGCGTATCTACGTGCGGGCGCGCGCGCTCGCTCGCTCGCATACACACGCACGCACGCACGCAAGCACGCACGCACACACATAAACAAACGACTACCAAACGAGAGACACGCATCGTGAGTTACACGCTAGACGGGTGCAACGGTGGCGGTCTCCTTCGCTAGAAGGTGCCTACATTTTTCCCTTACAATTTTCTCTGCGGCGATGTCTTTTCCACATCTTTAAGCCAGAACAAGTGGGAATAAAATCTCAGCGATTACGATAATAGTCGGGAGAATGTTTACGGCAGATCAGTAGTCCCAAACGACCGCAGAACGTCGAGACGCAAAAATATTGACAGTAATGTGCAATGAAAAAAATAAATGTATATATATATATATACATACGAATGAGATAGAGAGTGAGAGAGAGAGAGAGAGAGAGAGAGAGAGAGAGAGAGAAATAATAAAAAAGTAAAGAAATAAAACATTGGCTCCAAGCACGAGAACTACTAATTTTCATCGGATACACTCTGAGGACACCGTACGTGACTTCCAGTGATGGACATTATATGCCATTGCATCAATATGCATTTGTATATATAGATGCACGCACGTGTATTGTACTTGTTACTTTTATGTGGTGATTTTCACGAGCGCCATGTCAGCTACGAGACCATACCTAGAGCCAACGCTATCTCGGCTTCCCTCCTCGCTGTCTTTCTCCCTCCCTCCATCTCACCGACACACACACACTCTCTCTCTCTCTCTCTCTCTCTCTCTCTCTATATCTATCGAGATCTATCTCTCGATTTTCTATCTGTTTGCCTGTCTATTTGGATATCATTGTGTGCGCGTGTGAGTGTGTATAATTTTAGCTGCGCCTTTATCGGTATATTCTGTGAGTTTACATATATACGTATCTATACCGGCGTATATAAACGTACGAAAACCGTTAAATATTCAAAAGTCTTATAGAAAGTCCTCGTACACGTGTGATTTTATTAAAACAAACAAGTAAGCGCACGTTCACAAACAACAAATCCAACTACCACACAAATATTCTCCCGCACTCGATCATGTGTATCCATTTGTATATACAAATACAAGTATATGCTTGGCTTCATAAACTTCGCACAAAGTGTAATGCGCGTGAATACCAATAGGTGTACGCATACGTATACTCAGAAAAGTACACATACGCCTTTTCTGTCGTGCCTCTCGTCCCCTCCTCTTCTTCGGTAAAAGGCTCACGGTAAAATGTAGTAAGGGGTAAAGTACGACCAGATCATTAACCATGATTTGTTGCGAAGCAGACTGCCCAATGACCTCGCGGTCAAGAACGCGCGTGAACTTGGGCTCAGCTAAAGAAAGAGCGGGAGGATGTGAGAAAGAGTAGGAGCGAGAAAGAGAGTGAGTGAGGGAGAGAGAGAGAGAGAGAGAGAGAGAGAGAGAGAGAGAGGGGGGGGGGGGGGGGGGGGGGGGGGGGGGGGGGAGTGAGGAGAAAGGGTTAGCGAGAGAGAACGTAATGTAAAAAAGGTAAACAGAATCTCATGTGAGAGTGAAAGAAAGGGAGGGAGGATGATAGATAGAGAGGGGATGTTGTGTGTGTGTGTGTGTGTGTGTGTGTGTGTGTGTGCGCCCGTGTGAGAGAGAGGAAGGGCGGGAGGGAGGCAGGGTGGGAGGGAGCACAGATGAGGGGGTGGGGGAGAAACAGCAGGATGATCTCGTAGCGATATACATATAGTCTGTATATAGTCACGAAACAGGGCGGCCTATCGTCTTGATGATCTTCTTCGCCAAATTCACCTTCAGTTTGCATTACCTTTGGTCTCGCCTGCTTAAACGCATCTCGCACGACTCGCACATTTTTTTTCCTCCCGATCTACCGATTTTCCTTTTATTTTACAATCAAAAAGTAAGATACAAGACGATATTCACATCGAAAACAGCGTTCGGCATATACGTCTGTATCTCTAGCATTATTGTCCCTTTATAAACAGAAGTCTGTACGATTCATTGACGCATTGCAGCTGATAAATACAATCGGCATTGATGATTTAATGTAGGAAAAAGGGATTTTGGTTTAAGAGTGGTAATATAAACGATTATCTTAAATAAGTCTTTAAGAGAAATTATTACTTTTAATTGTGTGGCGAGGTGTTTGCGGCATTTCGGTCGATTATTCGGTCCATCATTCGATTAATTATTCTTAATCGTTTCAGTAATTGAGATATATATATATATATATATATATATATATAATATACGTCAAACGCTACATACACTTACAGCAGCAATAACAACAACAAAAAATAAAGAAAGAAAGAAAGATATTTATATCATATTTGCAGTTCATCGGGGTGAATTTGTGCAATCATTGAATTAACTACTAAATAGCCAAGCGAAGCTTTTCATTTGTAAAATCTGCATTATAAATGAACTTTTATAATTGTCAAAGAAACCACGTAATATGAAAAAATTGAACTTCAATTTTAGTGGAATTCAACTTGAGTGGACTGAGAAAAAAAAAGAAAAAAAAAATCGACCAACCTGTCAATTTACTCGATCCTCTCAGTAAATTGTAATTTTATGATTATTTCATGTCATACGATGGCACAGTTCGGGTAGCGCACCATAACCTTCCTAAATATTTCAAAATTTGCTCCGAATACTTCTTGGGGCAACATATTGTTGGCTAATTGACATCTGAGAAGCGTACGAAGCATCGCGCCTAGCTATTCTTTGTAATCGGCTGGCTTGCCGATTATGTGGGCAAGGGACGGACCGGGCAGTGCTCCCACGCACTCGGACGAGCAAAGCACAAAAGCTGGGAGCTTTATCGGTCGGCAGGATCGCGGACAATGCGCGTGCAAATCCCAAGAATCGAAGGAAACGGCAGCGGATACTTCTCTTATGCATGAAGCAGCGCTGACTCCGACGCAACTCAATTAGGAACGAGTGTGGGAGGCGCCAACGTGGCAACCGGGACGAGCATCCATAGGAGCGCAACCTCTCGGTGGCGATTCAGAATGCGAGGATTAGAGGAGTCCAATTACAATCGGAAGCGCGTCAGCTCCGAAAGAACGCGTCCCGGTGTTCCGGCTACAACGTCCGACGGCCAAACTCCATTTGAATATTTATCGTGGCATCGCTGAGAGAGTAACGGTACCGTCGGCCTCTGTCCCCGTCATTTCTAACCTATGCAATGGGCCGCGGCGCGGGTTCCCTTATCTATTGGGCGAGCGCCGGCATAATAAGCCGACGGGCCAGTTTTCACGGTTATTGAAACGTCAACGAGCCTAGAGAGATAGGAGCGAGTGCACTTATTCGCCGATCACCTTCTACATCCCCCCCCCCCTCTCTCTCGCTCTCTCTCGCTCTCTCTCTCTCTCTCTCTCTCTCTCGTGTAACCGCGTTGGATGAGTGCTCTTCTCACCGCCACCACCACCACCCCCCCCAACTCCCCCGCCGCCGTCAATGCGTCTAGCCACCGCCACCACCAGCACCATTACGTCCACCATAACCTAACTCGTTCAATGCGGGTGCGCTAAATGCCCTATTCAGATTCTCGGATTTGACTATTTTTAGCGGATAATGAGTCAGCGCCGCTGGAGATGTGACTAGTCTATAGGGGCCGCGCGGATCTTGCCGTTATAGATGAAGCGAGACAAGGAAGATTAGAATCGGATATCGAGAGAGCTGCCGATGCCGTTTTTCTTGATCTGGCGTTGCGGGTGGGATGTGGCGAAGTTCGCCGCCGGAGGGACACAAAAATTCCCCGACGTCAAAAGTGCGCTCGATGTTATAATGGCGATGTGGTGGGGACTCGCGGGCTTATCGGGCGAGTTCAATCAGGCGGCTTTTCGAATCTGTCGGCTTGTAGGTTATTACAAGTCCCAGCGAGGCTTCGCTCCCGATGATTTCTAAGATTATGCTCGATTATATTCAGCGTATTTTTCCGAGAGCCGTTCGCGAGCTAGCGATCGCTAATTAAATTGATGATAATATATTGAATCGAAGAGGTTTAATTGGCCGGGCCCGGAGCTTACTAAGCATCTGCCAAACATTAATTGCCAGACAAAATTAATTCAAGCCGTGCAAAATTTCATTATTGCGCCACTCACAGATTAATTTTTTCAATTTCAATTTATATGGAAGGAATTCGGGATTTGCCATTGCCGGCGATCGGTAATTTGAATCAATCGAAGCTCTCGTTTGGCGGGGTACGCTAAACTTATTTATCCTATTTTTTTTTATTTTTTTTTTTTTTTTTTTTTTTTTTTTTTTGTTTATTGATATTTTTTTCATTTTTGTTGTTGTTTTGTACAATTATAACGTACGCTCTTTTCAATTTCCGCTAATTTGCCAATTCAAAGCCATAGTTTTTCTTTTTTTTTTTAGCTCTTGTACACATTCTAATATCTACGTTTATTCGCATAAACTATTTATCAATTTTGTTACAAGTCGAAAAAAAAAAAAAAATTCCTTTAACAATGCATTGAAGAAGTTTGCATTGATAGCGGACGATTATTTAAACAGATTAAAGTCTTAATTATCGAAAACACGGCTATAAATTACGATGAATTTTACGCAAAATAGATTACTTTCGTTAAGATTTTGAATACTTTATTCTCATAATCGCTTATATCTGATGAAATTAGCATAAATAAATTTAAATCTGAAAGCTATTTGGGAGAGGAACTTAATTCAACAATGAAACAATGCAATTTGTCTTTGTATATAAATCGACGAGTGTCTTTCATTTTAATTTACATTATTTTAAAAACATATATATTTGTTCTCGTGCTAATATTTAGTAAAAACGCATTGTTTTATAAAAATATAATGATAAAGTTTATTTAAATAATAATGCACAATACCTATATATATATATATATATATATATAAACATAAAAAGTATAGATGCCTTTCTATTGAAAATGGAAAATAAATGTTTAATTACCAATCACTAATACCGTTCAATTAATGGGAATAATTTTTGAAATATAATAATTATTGTTTTACGAGTTGTAACTTAAGCGTGAAAGATATTTCTATGACATTGAATGAATTATTATATTGGATAAGATATAAAGCAATGCTACAGTATTTTATTAACCAATCATCGAACAAATATTATAATATATTAAGTTGCATCATCACATAGAAAATTATTTTTGCGTTTCAAATACAATTATCGACAATCGGAAACTCTAGTCCGTGTAATCGAAACTCTTTTAAATTCTCCTCCAACACATTTATCACGAATAAAGTTATTATCTGATGCTTTAACGTTATTTCGTGGCCGAAGTGTGAAAATCAACAGGAGGAGAAAATTCAAAAGCGTCAGGCCAAATGTAGGAGTAATTCTCTTATATTATTCTATCTACTTGGAATACAAAAGTCGATAGGTAATAAACCGCTCGTATTGATATTATATTATTGTAAGTTTACCCTCATCTTCAAAATTGCCCCGCTTGTTAATAATATTAAATCGCTGGCACCGAGCATACCATAATGACAGTACCATAAAATCAATTGCAGACATTATAATAACATTATAATATTGTGCGTCGATGAGTGAAAGCCTCCATTTGCCAAAACAAAACAAAAGACAAAGAGAACGTAAATAAAAAATAAAAAAAGAAGAAAAAAAAGAGAAAAATTGCCATTATCTGCCATAAGCTAAATACATAAATATCTTTGATCGCGTAATTACAGGTGTATCGAGTGGATTGGGAATCGCCGACATTCACAAAGTCATCGGCGAGTCTCGCGTCCGAAAAAGCTGGTAGCTTCGGAAAAAGCGACTAAATGCAAACAATCCGTCGAAAAGGAAATTGCATTTCAGGCTTATCGGAGTGAGAAATCTTGGCCGGCAGTGAAAAGCAACGAAAACGAGGGGGCGCGCATACTTTGTTTCCATTACTCTCGTTTGACGGCTCTTAAAGGGTATTAAAAACTCCCAGCGCGAAATCAAAACAGCTCGGGGCTATACGAGGCAAACGATCAGAGAATAAGATGGTGCGAATGAAACAAAAGGAATGCTCCGCGGCCTCCCCTTGCGCTCCTCCCGCTCGTCTTCAATGTTGCTCGGTAACGAGGCATTGCGCTCCTCCTCCTCCTGCTCCTCCTCCTCCTCCTCCTCCTCCTCCTCCTCCTCCTCCACCTCTTTCTCCTCCTCCTTCCACCCCTCCTCCCCCTCGCCTATACCTCGCTCCACGTCATCTCCTCCTCCTCCACCACCGCCCCCATCGCGCCACACCGCGCGCTCCCTCTCACACGTCCACACACGCACAAACCACAAGCCAACATCGCACCATAAGCATCTCATATCCCCCATCTCCCATACCCCCCCCCCCCCCCCTAAACCTCCAACCAACCGCTCCTCCTTCCGTGTTTCTCTTCTTCTGCATCCACTACATATATATATATATATTTTATCTCTTTTTTTTTTTCATCTTACTTTGGCGCCTATACCTACGTATTTATGCTTATTTTATATTCACACGTATCCCCACATTATTATCATAATGTAAATTTTAATATTACTCCCGACTTTTTCTTCTCCGTTCCATTATTTTTTTCTCCTCTTTTTCGCATTATATTCTCAATAAATTATTACACTTCAAATAATATTCTCACAAATCAAATAAGAAAATTAATTCTTTCGCACTCTGAAAAATATTTAACAGTTAACTTCGTTATTTCTTAATAAATAATCAAACGTTTTAATAATGGCCTTTATTTAAAGACCATCTCGTTCACTAAAGTCCCCCCCCCCCCCCCCCCCCCCCCCCCCCCCCCCCCCCCGCCCCTTTAAGTAAGCCTATGTACCAAGGCGTACAAAAGGCAATTTAAGCTCACCGAAATTATAAAAACATACTTAGGGAAGGCACGACGAATAAAAATGATTTATGTCCATCAAACGATATATTATACATGATTACTATAAACATTGAATGACGTTAATACTTATAAGTAGCCATACCTTCAAATATCAGTACGTAAGGAGCGTGAAACGATAAGGGGATTGCACGGTAATTTAAGTACTTTAATAGCTTAGCGTTAAAGGCAATATTGAGAGACAATTCATACACACGAATAGGGAATAACAGTGGAAAATGCAATTTCTAGCAATGAGTTAAAATAAGCTGGGAGTTGGAAGAGGAAACAAAGTGGCCGAGTTGCGATAAACTTTTGTGAAAATAGCGATTGGAAATGCCAGCAGTTGTGGATTAACTTGACAACGTCAGACTCTCCTCGTCAATAATCTTGCAAACTTGCAAACTTAGCGGTAGCTTAGAAAGGACGGTCAGTCACCGACATGACACGGGAAAAACCACCCGAATCGGTCGGCTTGGACCCGGGGATGGTATTGCCAACGTGAGAGGTGAGCTCTCGCGTTTGAAAAGCCACGCCGAAAGTGGCACGCGTTGCGTTCTCCTTTTCTCCTTCGATTTTTCGCTCAGCGTATAACACGCGTTCGGTCTCTCTACGGTTCCGCCACGTGACGAGGCTGCGGTTCCGAACTATCCGGCTGGAGTTAACGACGGCGTCGACGACAACGACGGCCGTTTCAAGACTTCGCCCGATTCGCTGATCCGTGACCCGGATCCTCCCGACCCCGAGTTCGAATACGACACTACGTGCGTAGACGCGCCTTCCTTCGTCTACGAACGCCCGACTCTCTCTATCTCTCTATCTCTCTCTCTCTCTCTCTCTCTCTCTCTCTCTCTATCTCAATCTCTCTCTCAATCTCAATCTCTATCTCTATCTCTATCTCTATCTCTATCTCTCTTTCGAGGTGGGTGGGGCTGCGCGTGTGCATGTGCATGCTCGGTGGACATAATGTCGACACAAACCTGATGAAACTTCTGGGAGAGACGATCATTCCGCGTGATGTGGTTGCCCTATGCTTTACAATAAATCTCTCCATTTCTCTAGTCACAATTTCAAGATAATCTATATGTACTCAATACAAGTACATTCATACACAGGAATTATTTTATCGATCTGCAGGGTCTCGAATAGTCCAGCTACACAATCTCCTTAATGTGTTATTTCGTAAAGTTTTTCTCTAATTCGTGTAATCCGCGTAACTCTCACTTTTTTATGTTTCATAACCTTCGTTATGCGTCACGAAATCCCGCATTTCCATATTTCATTTGTAATAGTAATATTTTCACTCGATATTTTCTGCTTCCCTTTCCACATAATTACATTCATTATTATCATACGAATCAATATATAATTCCCAAGAATATTACACAATATAATTACTATTTCACGTATATTATAATAATATTATTAACCGTAGGTAGTTGTTAAAATTAAAAGAATATAAAACACTCTTCTCTGTCTGTCCGTCTGTCTCTCGCATGCTCTCTCTCTCTCTCTCTCTCTCTCTCTCTCTCTCTCCCTCTCACATTCTGTCTCGCCCGGGCACTACCTCCCTCACATCTCCAGCTATTAAATATCTCCAGTCTAATTATATCCAAATAAATATCCTTACCGTGTTTGCTTAAAAATATTTCAATATAGTTTCGGAAATTTATTCCTAAATTAAATTACTTCAATTCTAAATAGTCCTGTTAGAAATTTACTCTAATCTTTTTTATTTTAAATATTTTATAAACTATGCCAATAATTTCAAAAGATTACTAAATCTGTAAAATATCTCCTTTAAATAGTTACAATACATTAACACAAACACGTCTCTGAAACTTTAAGATTTTTACAAATAATGTATTTATTAGAGAATTTTTAGATGAATATTTACAAAATAATTTATCATTAACATAAATTAGCTTATCTCAGGGATTTAGTAGATCTCAAGATCAAAATATATATTAATCATTACAGATTAAAAGAATTAACATATACATACAATTATAGTGTTTTAATAGAAAATTTTTGGATTTTTTTTTAATAAGTAAAATATTTATATAATATACTTTTACAGATGCTTATAATTTTCTACATATTAAGAAGTATTTTGCATTTATATTATCTATTTTCTCAAAAATATGTAAAATTGCATTAATTTTCTTAGGATTACACTATTTAATCGTTTTAGAATTGCATATGAAAAGCTGAGTAAAATAATATTCAAATTTTGTATAAATAAATAAATGCATGAAAATTATACTTTTAATTAAATAGCTTTTCATTATATGCAATTGTTAGAAAATGTAATAAATAAATATAAGCTTATGGTAAATTATTAAATTATTTTGAAACATTGTCTCTAACGAGTGTATAAAAACATTGCAAAAAATAATAATAAACTAATAGTTAATAAATTTTTATTCAACTGCAATGTGTATGAAATTAAAATTATGTAATTTAGTTTATGCTGTGTGTCAATGTGTTTGTCTATGTGTCCCTGTGTGTGTGTGTGTCTGCGTGCGCGTGCGCGTGCCTGTGTGTGAGTGTGTCTTTGTTTACATGTGCCTCTGTGTGTGCGTGCGCGCGCGCGTTCATATATACCTGTGAATTCTTGCGTATGTATATAATAATGAGTCGCATACGCTTATTACGTATATTATTAATTTAAAGAATCTTCAAACTCTAAAGAAAATTATGTGAAAGTTTAATCTCATAACATACAGTAATTGTCGTATCAATTTTATCCATAGTTTATTACGATTTACTTAATAAAATCGACTTGTGTTCATTCAATAAAGTTAAAATCGCCTTTTTGAGTTTCAATCGGTAACAAAAAAAAAAAAAAAAAAAAACAAAAAAAATACGCCCCATAAGAAGCAATATTCCACTTTAATCAGCATGAAAAGGAAAAAATTATTAACCAAACGAATCTTTCATTAGAGTTAGTGCCAATACGAAAGCACGATGTCTTTATGCTTGTATATTATTTTAACGCGCGTGATTTTATTCTCCTCCCTCTCTCTCTCTCTCTCCCTCTCTCTCCCTCTCTCTCTCTCTCTCTCTCTCTCTCTCTCTCTTTCTCTCAGCCGTGCAATTTTCTGCTTCTTTCTTTCGCATTCTCTCGATCAACCTTTCTTTGTTTCTCTTGATTCGTCGGTGTCCCGGTTCACTACCTCTTGCTCCTTCGTTGAGACTATCGGTTGAAGTAACCACGTTGGATTACGTGCACGATCCGCACGCTCCAAGTCGTGCACGCACCAGTTGTAAAAATGTGCGCGCTCGAGAGAGATTGCGGGACGCCGAGGGGGGTGGGGGATACGAGGGCATCGAGCGAAGTCGTCAGGCCACAAACTAAACTGTATAAAAAGAACGGAGACAAGGAAAAAGTTTAAAGCAAGACAATGTACAATATTGTGCTTTTTTTTTTGTTTGGAATGCCTAGCCTCTCGATTAGAATTCGAGAAATAATTTAGTTTATAATCGGGAGATAAGAGGCAAGAGGAGGCGAGTATTGATTGTTACGAATAAAATTTAAGGTGAAAAGTTCGGATACGATATCTTACTTTATGTTTTTGGCTTATCTTGAGAATGTATGTACTTGGTTATGTTTGTCCTTGAATCGTGAATTTATTTGCATTTATTTAAAAATTTTTGATACACGTTAATCATGAAATACAAATATCTACAACAACGGAATGTAGTTTGCTGTTTGTTTTTTCTATTTTTTTTTTTTTTTAATTTTGTTGTTTTAAAGCTTACACTTGTAATACATTGCAATAATGTAAATTAGTAACTCAATGCTAATTTTGCGACAATATATGTAAATATAAATGAGCTTTAAAACTGATATGAAGTTTAACGTTCAAAAAATATCAACAATTCAAAAAAAAAATATTTTTTAAAGAAATTGGTAAAATATCGTTGACGATACAAATCATAGTTATAACGATAAATGATATAAGAAAACTTAACAAGGATTAAAAAAAAAATATGAAAGTATGTAATTTTAAGATTTATTTTTAATGTTTTTACATCCCTAGCATGTTTATAAATATTTATAACGTCATTGTTAATTAAAATCATAGATTTCCCACGTACAGACGCAATAATAATGGCAATGAATATTGTAATATGAAGTCCGAATAAGCATATACCGAATAAGCTTCTCCTAATTATCCACAGGCTCATATTTTTTATTCACAGTTATAATAATTAATTATCCCGAAGATTCAAATACAATTAGATAGACAATTGTAATGCCCAGTGAATAAATAAATATGCTGAATCTGATATGTGCGAATTTCCTAATTACCGCGATAAATATATGCATTATCGCGGGATAATTATAGACCGTGAGATAGCAAAATCATTGGTCATTTTCTTTTCTCATCAATATTTCACGCTCCCTAATTAATTGAAATTAGCTATTTATTGGAAAAGAGGCGAGATTCTAATGATGATTTATATGTAATGGTCTTATTTTATAAGCTGACCATTTGAAAAGTCGGCTGGAACTATTGAATTATTTTTCCATCGCCATTGAAATGCTACGGTATGATCTACGTCATATCTTAATTTGCATGAGGGCTTGGTAAGAAGCAGCCAATCAGGTAAATTAATAGTATTTACTCTCGGTTATTAATTCAACGCTCGAATCGCTTGGTGGAGGGGGAGGGGAGGAGGAAATGTGAATTCTGACAATTTAGTGCAAGAAGAGTGGCGATTAAGCAACTTAAAAGAAGTCACTTAATAAATAATCGGGGACAAATAGTTTCTGATGCATAGAGCATGGACCGACGAGGGAATCAGCCCACGCCCCCGCCAACCCGCCCATCGCCCAACCGACACGCGAGCTTCCTCTCGACGAGCATTTTTCATGGAACGGAAAGAACTTGCCCCTCGGGTCCCCCGCATGCACCAATGCCGAGGAAAAAAGCCCTCGAGAGTGTCTTGGCTCTGCGAGGTGTACGTCCCATAGCGACGCGGCGGCGAGTCTCGAGAAAATCGTCCGTCGAGGCCAAAGAATCGGCCGAGTCACGAGGGGGAGGGACGCCGGTCCGCGGCAATTGAGGGACAGGAGCAAGGGGGTAAGGGGAAAGGGTGCGAGAGCAGCTATCGCGCGGGGTAAGCGCAACGAGATCGATCTATCGATCAAGAGGTCGATAACCCGTGCAGCCGTATGCAGCTCCAGAAAGAAATAGCGCGGCGGGGCAGGAGGGGACGAAGGAAGCGAGAAAAAGGAAGGCGAAGATCGTGCGCACCTCAAACGACCTTATATATTATCGAAATAAATAATTATTGAGTGAATTTATCGTTAGATGTACTGGATTGAATTGACATTTTAAAAGCACTTATTATGTTTTGAACAATCGATGCAAGCTTCTTGACAAGTGCCGATTAATTAATCCTTGAGCTTTATTTCTTTCATAAACTTCGTTTAATTTAAGGATAATGAGCCTTATTCTGTATATTCCTAACCGTCGTCTCTTATTCGGGAAATATTGCGTAGGAATCGAGATTGTACATAACAGATATGCATTAAGAAAATTTGTATTACACTAGCCAATTAATTATAAGTATTGAGTATTTTGCGCATCGTAAATAGAAATTTCAAGTATTTTAGTATAAACTTTTAAATATCATGTCGAAGTAACGAATTGGTGGTTAAAAATTGTCGTGTAAAGTTCCTCAATTTTGATTTTTTCAATTGAATTATCATTATAAATAAAATGCAAGTAATCAAGCAGCATAAGTTATTGATGGAAATTTAAATAATACAAATACTAATGATCGTATGATTATTATTATAATGTTATATTCTATTGTTTATTATAATATTGTGTATTGTAGTAATGTTGTAATCGGTGAGTAAAAGTATTGGTTGTAAAAGATAATTAGTGCTACCGTTTTGATGCTTAAAGAGAGAACTTCAAATTTAAATCGTACGTTCGGTTGTTCCGTACCTTTTGATAATGAAATTTAAATATCTGTATAAGCGTCGATGAAAATCAATTGTTTCAGATTTCAAATTGCTTGTATATCTTCTTTTTTCATTACTATGCATTATAATTAATAATTTATATTTTATACAAATTACTACAAGTTTCATAGTTTGACAAATGAATTAAGAATTCAAAAGACGTTTAAGTATAGGGAGAGAGAGAGAGAGAGAGAGAGTGAGTGAGAGAGAGAGAGAGAGAGAGAGAGAGTGATGAAAGGAGAGAAAAGTAAAGTTAGCACAACACGTTATAGACAGTAACTGCCTAAGGAAGCCGAACCGTGAGAGAAGTCTGAGCAGAGAAAAGGTGGGGAGAGGAGAGTTCGAATGACTACAACTACGACGAGGGTCAGACAGTAGCAAGTCTTGGCTCCTATGCGCCTGTTTAAGGCGGACCTGGTCAGGCCACAAGAGGTTATAAATGAGGGAAGCAATTTCCAAGTTACCGACTGGATGAGTCTTGGACCAGCGGCAGAGAAGGACACTGGGAGTGACGTGACACAGCGCGTAAGGGCAGGTATACTGGGGGCGGGGGGAGGGGGTTAGTCGGCGAGAGGGATCGGTGGAGAAAACAGGGTTAGGAGGGTAAAGGGTTGTCCATAAGAAAGGGAGGGATCGAACGTGCGACCTTACACGTCCCTTGGCTAGACAGACGCCCGTTTGCTACCGCGTAGAAGTAGCGAAAGAACCACGAAGAAAGAAGAAAGAACGGGGAATTTTGTATATGGATGCGTGAGGGCCCTTTTGTTTGCGCGTATTCGCGCGCGCTCGAGAAAAAGAGAGAGAGAGAGAGAGAGAAAGAGCGAGAGGGATCGTCTTTGCCAATATGGCCGCGATTGATGACCTTAGTTCGCGAGACTGTTTACTGTCGTTCTCCCCTTCTTATTTACCTACGTGTCCTCTCCTTTCCACTCACTCTCTCTTTCATTCGCCTCTTCGCTCGACTTCCTTTATCCCTCTTTATATATTTGCACGAGCTTCTCTCCGCTGCCTTTTTTTTCTGCGCGCTCTGGTCCATTCGTCGACGTGACTGAGTGATCGTTCCTTCGGGGGTATAAGGGAATAGTAGTCGAGCTTAATAAGACGCGCATACTTCGAGACAAGACGAAGGAATTATTCGCGTAATTTACGATTAATGTCATCGCATGACGAGCTCGACATTTATCCTCTCTACGGTAGTCTATTGTGTGAACTTTAATTGCCAATGCACAGCTAAAATATTTGCATTGCAATTCGTTTTAGCTCTATGTTGCGCTAAAGCGCGCATTAAATGGCTCCACTTTATTTTCTTATTGTTCTTTTATTGTTCACGTTCAAATCGGTAAACTATTTTGACGGACTCGTAGATTACATCTTAATTATATTGTAATAAACAAAAATATATATGCTTCACTAACAATAAGCATGAATCATATCGTTTATTTATTTATTTATTTATTTACCCACGGAGTCTTTATATTATCTCTAAAGTTTATAAAAATTAAACGTGAGAATGGCAATTAAGTTATTGGGCATTCAAAGAGCATTAAATTGAGATTTATCGTAACGAAATAATCGAGAAGTAAGTTCGGTGTATCAATTTCGTGAAGATTGGCCAACTTTACTCTAATAATGTTAAGTTTACCCAATGCGTCACTCACTCAAATCGTAACAATATATAGATATAAGAACCATAATTATTAAAATATATTATAATATGAAATATAATATAATATATATATATATATATATATATATATATATATATATATATATATATCTATATATATCATAAAACTTTTCACTAAAAACAAATTAATTTCCATTCGGCAAATGGAACGAATACGATTTAATCTACTTATGATCTATATCAGCGCGGGTGTAATCTTAAGCTTACACTCGACGTTCTCGTTTAATAACAAACATAATAATACCGTGAAATAGTGTTGACATCGAAGAAGCGAAAAAGTGCCAAAAGCTACGTAAACTCAAAAGTCAGCTCCTCGTATCCATCTCCGCAATTTTACGTTTCGCAGGAAATCAATGGTCGCCGAAGCGTCGTCGAAGGCAGCCTCGAGATACTTGTGACCGGGTATGATAGATTCGAGCCCCAATCAACTCTCGCTCCGCTACGCGCTCCGGACGGTCAAAGTACAAAGCCCACAAACCCGCCCAAACCCGCCGGGCAATTAAATCATTAGCTTGGCGAGGATGTACGAGGCCTCTTCAGGTCCCGTCGATTATAAGGCGCGCGCCGATCGATGCCATTGGGCCCCGCGCCGCGAGCGCTAAAACAAAGTCGTCGAGCGCACTCGGTGACGTGATGGGGCGGGGTTCTGTGTGTGCGTGCGTGCGTGCGTGTGTGTGTGTGCGTGCGTGTGTGTGTGTGTGTTGGGGGGGGGGGGGGATATGGGGGAATTCCCCCAACGCATGCGCCCCATTAGTCGACTAGTTCGTCTTTATCCGCGGGCCCAGCCTTAATCGGACGGACGTGGCGCCAAGGCCCACCGACATGTAGCGGAACGTTCGAAAAGCCTTGAGGGGAGGACCACACTCGTACGGATAACTTTCCGGATTTATGAGCTGACAAGACCCGATCGCTGCGGCTGTTGCGTTGAGCTTTTGTTTCCTTGTTTGCTAATTGATAAACGAAGCTCTAACGCTGGTTACGGTAACTTCCGAGACAATACTCAACCCAAGGATTTCGGATGTTTCGGGAAATTTTGTAAGATGCGTGACTCCTTGTTTGTTGTTTTTTGTCTAGAGCACCGACTCCCTTCTCCAATCATTATTTGCTCAATTATCGAGTTTTACGCGGAGACGTAGACCGAGGATTTGCGAAAAATATTATAAGTGTTAGGCTAGCTGATTGGCCAACAATTTCTAGGGAATAATACTGAGAATAATGAAAGTGTACGATAAAAATCTTAAAAGTGCAATCTTAACGCATGAATCTCGCCAAAATTAAAAAAAAAATATTTATTTGAATCCTAAATTTGAAGACGTAATTTCACAATATTATATTAAAATTTACTTAATAACACATATATATTTGTACAGTTGGTGTGCATTTGCATATTTGTACAGTCGTATATTTATAAATAAGTTGGTTAATACCTACGTAAATAGGTAATGTAAACGTAAGTAGCTAAAGATATTGTTTATGTGTATCTATAAAATTATAATCCATATAAATAAATATTTTGTATCTGCGGCACTTAATGCGGATCTATGTCAATGTTTGCTCATTTATTTATTAATCTATGCATTAATATACACAAGACATGCAAGTGAAAAGTAAAACATAGTATGAATGGTCCATCACAGAGACCGTAAGTTAACTATGCCAATCCATCGATTCTCCCCTTTTTCTTCCATTCTTCTTTCTTAAATGATAATGGAACGAGATACTTATAAGTATTACTTATAAGTCTATGCGCTACTGGAAAATCAACTTGTTTCGTTTCTTGCAACTACCCCATTGTCTACTCCGTAATATTATAAATGTAAGCGAAAAGCTTGGTTACTTTTATTTTATACATACGTACACACGCACACGCGCGCACACATACACACACACACACACACACACACACATATATATATATATATATATATATATATATATATGTAGATACGAGGTCACGTGGAGCTTATTAGGAATAATAAAGAAAAATTATGCTGTTGAATAATGTTAAAATTAAATAAAAAAAAAAAAAAACTACGTACAACCAAACATTCGAGTTAAATTTTTATCTGAAATATATAACACTAGTAATATATTTTACAATATTTATTATAAAAAATGTTTTGAATTCTTAATATACATAATGATAAATAATAAACACAGGAATTGAGGGGAGAGAGAGAGAGAGAGAGAGAGAGAGAGAGAGAGAGAGAGAGAGAGAGCGAGAAGGAGATTAAACGAGTATAAAGAAAATGTAATCGTTCGATAAAAATTTACTTTATTAAATGATGTTTTTATTTATACGTGGAGTACTACTACTATACATTGGTTATACATTGATTTGACTTTCCATTACGATTTGCAACGGTTAACTTTTTAATGGCTATTTTTTTACTTATGGAAACAGTAAACGAAAGATATTTAATGTTTTTTAAGGGAATTTAAATTTTATAAAATATACGATATTTTTATTCTTTTGAAACGCTTCAAATAAAAATAATATATGATATTACATATAAATATTGTACACATTTTAATATTCGTATTTAAATATTATTATTTAAATATGTACTTATGACAAGAATATAGTCAATCAATAATGATAACAATTTTAATTAATAAAATGATTTTTCATGAAATATTCTAAAACCGAATGAAAAAATTACAACTATTTTTGACCATTTAATTAAATAATTGATAAAAAAATATCGCAATAATGTTATTATGTTGGATCAGTATTTATAATGAATGAAACATAAATTAAAAATAAATAAATAAATATAATAAATAGTAATTGTTTAACATGATTAATAAATAATATTTTAAGAATATATGATTAATTAATTATTAATGTATTAATCATGATTATGGAAAAATAAATATACATACTAAAAATTAAATGAAAACAATCATATTTACAATAACAAATTATGTTGCATTTTATAATATTAACTAATAGCTACATTAAGATTGATATTTTTTGAAAATTTTATAATTGAATAAATATTATAATTTTCGATAGTATTTTTAACGTATGATTTATACATAATAATTAAAGAATAAATTAAATTTATTTAACTTCTTATAATATGAAGTCGACGTAGCCAGTAATTCTTGAATATTAATTTAAAAAATTCTATATTGTATAAAATTTGTGTGAAGTAATAAATATTTCCCATCTTACAACAATTGCTTACATCACTTAACATTAATATATGCTTATGCATTATTACATATATATGCAAATATTTCAGAATACTTTTAATTTTTTATAAAAAGAAACCTATATTATGCTGCAATTAACTTGACCATAATTGACTCCGATAAATATTGCAAAGGCACAAAAATTTAAAATATTGTCATATAAGAAGAAAAATAGTACAATAAATGCAAACTAGACATTTAGCCAACAAACAATCTGTCACATGATGAATATATTTCAACTTTTTATGAAAAAAAGATAGAATGAAAAAATATTCGAACAAGGTAGCGTACAATAGGGCTAGAGCTCCTTCATTCTCCTTCAATCTCTTTCTCCTTCCATCATTGCCCCCACCCCCTTCCCCCACCGTTCCACTCGCTAGCACTCCACAGCTCTCTCTCTCTCTCTCTCTCTCTCTCTCTCACTCTCACTCTCGTTATTAATCTACTTCTTATCCTTTTCCCATTTATTTATTTCCCAATGGGGCGCAAATGAAAGACTGCCATTTACCTCATTCGCCCGTACACGACAGAACACATGGCAATAATACACGAATTCTGATACCGGCACGCGGCATCTATGACAAGAGCGTAGATAAAACAAAGACAGAAGCATGTCGCCTTTCTCTATCCCCCGCTTGACAAAGAAACTCGAGAAATGTAGGCTGGATTTCATCCTCTTCGAGCTGTTATATGCATACATGGTTATAAATATAAGTCTTTGGCATCGCGATACAAGCTTTGTGTGAAAAACCCATATGAGTATGCGGGACGAGATATGCCGGGTAATGTTTGGTTGAGAAAAATCTTTAAAACAGAGAGAGAGACAGAAGCGCGGAAATGCGCGTCGTTAGTATATTATTTTGGCGCTTTTCCAGCCGCCCCGCGAGGCTCACTTCGCATGTTTTTCATCTTAACATTGATTCTTTTTTTTCTTTTTTTTTTTTCTTCCTTGTTTTTTGTTTTGTTTTTTGTTTTTTTTTCTTTTCATTTGACCAAAAGCAAACAAAGGACGAGGAAGCAATTCGAGGATAAAGGAATAGAGACAGCACATATTTCCTCTAAAATTTGTTGAAATATAGGTAATAAATATTACGCTCCAAGGTGATAATATTAATGAATGAGATGAGCGAATAAATTTTATCTAATTGATGTACTCACCTAATGAAGAAGAAAATCTTATAAAAATTCTTCCTTATTTTCTGTCATGGCAATAACCATAATCAAAGCGAATATGCAATTAATTTAATCATTTTAATAGAATAAAAATAATTATCATTATACTCCACATCTAAGTAAATAGAGTAAGAACATATAATTAGATATAAATATATAATAAACTTCTTATTAGTAATAATAATATGAAATTTCATGAGTATAATAATTTTTTGAAGGAAATTATTTTTAAATATATTATTCATCATTCAACAGCATCGTGCTCATGTAACATGAAAGCAAAAATTCATTGTTATTGCAAATTTCTATCACCTATTATTCTATTATTATAATATTCCGAAATTTTTTATATTAAAATTCGAGAACTGGAAGCAATTAAACGAAAAAAAAAATTTTTTTACGATTTAATTCTTCAGCTGAAAATAAATAATAGCTTGAATACTACATAAACTGAAACTCCATAAAGTTGCAAAATTAGCAAATTAAAAATTTTTAATGCTATTATCATGTAATATTGAATGAAAATTGTACGCATAAGGAACCATTACAGGCAACGTTGATAAAAAAAATTGATATAAAAAATTCTGAAATTTAATTGTACTTTACAAATAATTCAATAATTTTTTATAAGTTTTTCTCTATTTTCAATGAAATTTTTTTCCAATCTTCTTTAATAAAGTTTTTATTCCTTCAATCACGATTTCTTTACTATCTCACGCTAAAACTTGATCATCGCCTAAGTCGTTTTTTTACTTTCTTCTAAAAATCTAATAACGTCTTTAACAACAAATTTGAATATAAATGACAATAAAACGTTATTTCACTCACATCCATTACGGACTTCTAAATTATGTGATAAATAATTACGGATCTGAATTTCCTCGTGACAATTATCGAAAGTAATTAATATTAATTGCAATACATTTGTCGTCATTTAGAATAATCTCTTTTTTTTACCGTTAAACTCCCCTTTTAGTAGTTTAATCATCTGTTTTTTTTTTTTTTTTTATTATATGCTTTTGTTACTATGCTATATTTAATAACAAAAATATCTTATTATTGTATAATGTCGATTTAATATTGCACACATCAATGTTAAACATTATTAAATATATACTTTTATTGTAAAACATAAAAAGTAAGTTGATTGGACTTATTTCTTAAATAACTGAATAAATAACATTTATATTATTTATTGTTAATAAATTTATAAAGTTTAAAGTATAATGCTGTATTTATTTATCTGTCGGTTGATAAAATTTTTATGATGAAATATATAATCTATAAATTAATTATGCAAATACTCGAGTAATTATTTTCATATAATATCGATCGATTCAAGGAAGCATGTTGAATTTAATTTTTCTCTTGTTATATTATTTGTGAGCAATAGATTATGCGAATTAAGGAATTGTGTGTTGACCAATAATCCTTCTAATAATTGTTTTTGTTTCTCGGTACATAATTTGATATTGTAAACGACTAATGTATTCGACATCTACTGGACGTACATTAATTATAATTTATATTATTTTAGACCCTTTTATAGAAATAAGAATATTTTGTAATCGCATTAGCAATTATTCGGTTCAAAAAACAATTCACTACAGATTTTTATAAATTTTGAATATCCGCCGCATTAATATCTCGTAATATTAAATAGATATTGTAATCTTAAAATATTTAAGATATAATATTTTAACAATTATTATTATATTAAACATTTAAGAGTGAAATTGTAATTTTTTATTCTACACTAAACGATTATTATTATCATTTATAAAAATAATTCAATAATGAAAGGTATTACTCGTTTGTCATATATTTTGCAATTATGTGTAATATTGGCGTGACCTAACGAAACCTTTTTGCTTTTTGAAATCATTGGAGTATTGATATTTTCAAATTTGTATGGTTTTCGTATATTTACGTTTTCACATAGAATATCGTTGAAGTTATCAGGAAATATGAATGCATAATAGTTGGTTTCATTCAATATGTTATATATATATATATATATATATATATATATATAGACGAACAATTAAATAAAATTTATATAGAAAATTTATTCTACTTCTCTTTATTCATGACCTTAATATGTAGTATTTAATTGCTTAAAAATATTTTCAATGTAACTATGGGGAATTATCGAATGATCGTTTGTATCATTGTTCGTACGTTGTAATCAGCGTCCTTATTTTCGTAATTGAATTATTGTCAGTTACATATATTTACTTGCAAGGTAATTGACAAGATAGAAATATGTTAGGTGAAGAAAAAATTGGTAGATCGAAATGTTAGATAAGAATTTTTGATAAATAGAAAGGAATCGAATTTCGCGTTATTCATATTATTCAAAGTGAAGTTCGTATATATGATTTTTATAATTTGTTAAATGCACGCAATGTTTATCGTCTTCAATTTCTTTTACTATTTCGTCTCTTGCATTATATTAACTTGATAATTTTTTCATAATAGACGATAATTTTCTTAAGCAGTCACGGATTTTTCCGTCTATCGCAATCGAATGAAGCTAATATGTCAAATATAATTTTGACTTAATTATGTTATAACAATGAAAAAATTGCTCGCGAAACTGCAGAGATTATCAATTGAATAACATTAATAGGAAAAATTGTATCGGAAGAATGAAATTCACAGTCCACACTTTAGGTTTGATTACGCTTATCATTTATCTATAACTAATCACTGGTATTTATTTATGCATAATACTATAATTGTTATTCACTGTATTTAAACGCTAGACTTCCATACTTATACATATATTTATAATACCATTTTATCTCCATTATATATAGTTATTAGTTTATTTATGCGTATTTTCTTACTCCACTTTCTATATACTTCATCGAATCAGAGCTTCGTCGTTTTATTTTATTTCTTGAAGGGAATTGCAGCTACTCTAGTCTCTTTTATCGTTCTTTTGATGTTAGTATGTGCCGCTTCGGATTCATCGTTATTTTCATTACAATCTCAGTTATAATTTGTTTCAAAACGATTGGCGATTTTATCCTGCTACTCGTAATAATTTTTCTTTCTCTTTGTAAAATACGAATACGATTTAAAAATTATTTACTACCTCGGTACGAATTCTAGTATTATTTACTACTAAACGACTACTGCTTCTAGCTAATAGTAAAAACCATATCGGACTTGTAATCAACATTGTTAAACGATGCAAGATTCATAGGGCTGGTAGCCTATAATTTTCTTTTCATTGTGTAATCATCCAAACACTCTGAATACCTAAACACCCAAACATACATACCCTATTAAGACAATTTTAGAGACTATTTTAGAGAATAATAATGCTATTTATAAATATACATTTACATATATTTCAGATAGTAATGCTTAATGGAAAGAAATTAGAATATTTAACGTTTCAACAATATGATTTATGAGAACTCATACGTGTTTAAATTAAAATAAGTACGAAATAGATATTACAATTAATTTTACTCTATTTATGTGTATAAAAAAAAAAAGAAAAAGAAAAAGAAAAAAAAATGAATATGTTAAAAATAAAGATAGTTGTTGAATTAGCAGTTAAAGATATTTATAATTTAACATGTTTATTATTGCGAATAATTTATTCGCTCTGTATTTAAATGTAACATTGTTTTATTTATTTAATTTTACGTTTTTTTATTTTTTTAATTTTTTTTTTTTTTTTTTTTTTTTTTCTATGTTTTATTTATTTATTTCTTTTCTTTAGATTAATCCAAAACTACCATTTGATATAATAATAATTGTGATAATAATTATGTTACCTATTATTGTAATCGGCTATAAATAAATGCTCGATTCGGCGGTGATACAATCGGAAGGCAATAGTAATAATTAAATCTTCGTGCACTTCAATATGAAGTCCATGCGAAACAATAACGACGTAAATCTTGAGAAGGTAAACGGAACCAACAATCCAAAGGCATTAATAGCAAAGAAGTTAATGCTCGCCCCAAGTCACGAGCCTAAGCAGAAACAAAAGATAAATATACGTATGAATAAGTATGGTGGTATTGGGGAGTGTAGTGGAGTCGTGGTGGTGGTGGTGACGGTGGTGGTGGCGTTGGTGGTGGCGATGATAGTGGCGGTGGTGGTGGCGATGATAGTGGCGGTGGTGGTGGTAGTGGTGGTAAGGAAAGAGAAGTAAGCGCCAAGTAGGAAGAGGCATTCGCGAGCCTCGTCGTGCTCATCACTCCTCAAAGTGTTCGACATCTTAATCGCTTTCACCATCGGATAATTGACTTTCTTCGGGCATTTAGCGGGCCATAATAATCGTCCGTCCCCCTTAGTCGCAAAACCGCCGCCGCCGCCACAAGCCCAAGGCGTTTCAACTGCAGCTGATGCCCGCTCGGCTAAAGTACGAGATTGCTGTTATTATGAGCTTTGAAAAAGCGCATAAGCTGACGGGCCTCTTTCACTCGCGGCTTTTTAAAAATTAGCACCCTCGCGCCACTCGAGGATCGACTAAACTCGTCATCCTCTCGACCCTTTTAATTTTAAGCTCGGCCTGACTATTACCTACGCGCATTACGTTTTTTCCCTCGCTTATGATTAATTAACGGATAAGCAGAGCTTGTAATTCCTTTGGCATTGTATAATAAGGCATTGTAAAATAAGCCTCGCGCGGCGTACTTTCATACTTACATTGCTCACTTAAACCGCTCGCCACTCGCCACGGCTTCTTATATACATCGCATCTCCGCCAAAACGATTGGCGCTGGAGGAAAAGTCGCGAAACGCTCGCGAGGCCAGACCGAGTCTCCGGCCTTAAAAGGTCGAAGCCACGAAGCCAACATCTCCACTTTAATATGAGCGATCGGGTTGAAATTTTAACCACTTATAACTGACAGTTTCGCGAAAACGCCGATTTAAAAATTGACGAGAGCCCTAAGTAATTCATAGTGCAGTCGAAGTACGTCGAGGGGCCTCTTGCCAACCCGCGGGCAGCTCCCATCATCTTCATAAAGCTATATATGCGGACGCTTGTGGGGAGGTTGCGAGTAGCGGCACAAGGACGAAGTCGCCTGACAACGCGCGCATCCTTTCCGCACTCTAGCGTTGAATTATTTATTTAACCGAGTGATACGCGCTCGTTACCTTGCCGCGTTACCTTTTTCTCAGGCCACATTTCCACCGACACTCGGGGATTATTTACATAGAAGTCGAGTGGCTTGTCTTTATGTGCCCGGCACTGGACACTGACTAATTTAAGCGCGCGGCGTTACATTTTCAATGCTCACGGGCGATTTTATGGCTGGCCTGGCTTGCCCATCGGATACACCCAGAGTGTACACCGAGAGATCGGACGCTCGGTGCCGGCCTCGAACAATCGGCTGGCTGTAATGGCTCGTGGTCGTTCCAGAATCGGTAAAAAGACGGCCGAGGAAATTAAATGCTTCAGCGATGTAATAATAATAATAATAATAATAATAATGATAATAATAATAATAATAATAATAATAATAATAATAATAATAATAATAATAATTATGTTAATAATAATAATGATAATGATGATAATAATAATAATAATAATAATAGGAACGCGAAGCGCTGATTAATCGTAATCGGATCTGCTTTGGAGCACTTAAAAATGCTCCAAAGCACAACATAGACGCTTCACGAATATTTGACGCTCCATTTGGCCTTCTCGCTTATAGGACTTTGACAATTATTTAACATTTGTAGCTACTATCGAGTCTCCAACCCCCCCCCTCCCCGGGCTACACAATATACAGATTTGCAAAACATTGACAATGCTCGTATCTCTCTTTTCTCTCCTGTCTTATTTAAATGGATTCGTCGGCAGGTAAAGACAATTGCTCACAGCCTTAGAGCCGAGATTTATATTATTTATTATCGTTAAATTGATTTCTATTTATTTTTTTTCAACCACTTGGAAATATTGACGATCATTCTAAATGAATTTGTGATAGTATTTTTTATGGGCTTACAAAAATCGAGTGCCTTTCACGCCCAAAACTATAAAATACACTTTCGATTGAATCGTGTAAGATGGTGGCTATTGACGAATATTTTCTCACCTCTTTCCTTCAAATGCCATTCATTCGAGTCATATTCATGATTTTTGTCACGGGCAGCCTGTCGCCTTCAATTCCTCATATTTTTGCAATAATGAGCCGCGATAAAATTGTGCAAAATGTACGAATCGATTACAAAACTAATGACAAGCTCATAAAATTTCCAACCACCAATATACGTAGTTTGGCTATTTTCAATGCAATTACGTCACGCTAAATAATTAAATGACGTGAAAGCCTTTACGAGGAGATGATTATTTAAAGGTACGGCGGGGTCGAAAGTTCGGGCCTAAAACGTAAAGTCGCTCACTATCGTCAATAACTCCCACTCGAAGTGCACCTTGAGAAATTTACACATAACCTCCGAAAATGAAAGCGCTTAGGAGAGAATAAACGGCAATCGATATATCGCATGTCCTCCTTCAAATTAGCCTCGTCGACTGCTCATTGCTAACGTGGCATCACAACCAAAGATCTCGTCTCAATTAATAACTTGTATGTATGTGTGTATCTCTTTCTATCTCTCTCTCTCTCTCTCTCTCTCTCTCTCTCTCTCTCGCACGCTTAGACCAGTAATAAACTGACCGGTAAAAGTATCGGAATGCTCTCTTCACGGTCCCTTGGCCTATTTATACATATTAAGCGCCTGTGTATACACATCGCGTACACAGTACCACGTGAGGCGCGCGAAATTTCACATGCATATACGCATTATCGCTGCAACTTTCGCGGGCCACTGCTGTGCTTCACCTCCTCCTCCCCCCGCCCGCCCACCCACCTATCCCGTCGGCCCACTCCTCTTTCTCCGGCGGCAAACCAAGGAGTCTGCACATGCAGAGAGTTAAGAAATAAATCAGGTCGGTTGGGTTTGGCATTAATTGAGCCGCATTGTACAAGCTTGCAGTGCGCGTAGGGCATACACGACGATGAAATACGCCGTGGCACCGATTTACGATAGATAAAACGTACTTTATGGGGATGTTTCCGCGAGAGGCAGCGCCGCGCTCCTCTCGCCTTCTTTACAACTGCTGTTGCGCGCGACTGACGGCGTATCGCTCACCGCACCACCAACACCATCAGCGAGCCACTCGCCTTCGGGCCACTTTCTTCTTTCTTTGCTCGGCTAACGCGAGGCGCTCGCGAGAAATATATATATATATATATATAGAGAGAGAGAGAGAGAGAGAGAGAGAGAGAGAGAGCGAGAGTGAGAGACAGCGTGAGGAGGAGGGGGGAAGGGTAAGAGAGTGTGAGTAGAAGGGGGTGAGATAGATGTGAAGTGAGTGGTGGTGGGAGGCTGGGAAGACGGCGTGTGGGAAAGAAGAAGAAGAAGAAGAAGAAGAAGAAGAAGAAGAAGAAGAAGAGCCGAGGGACTAGAAGATAAGGAGCTCGCGGCATGAGCCCGGAGAGCGGGTAAAGAAGAGAGATAGGAAGATGCGGCCGGTAAAGGGCACTCGACAATCGTGTGATAAACTTTCTTTATATCGCTGTCGATTCTCGTGATTAATTTTAAAATCCCGGGAAAACGTTACCTTTTACATAGATTTCGGAGCCGCGGAGACTTGGAAAACCTACTAAGGCCTGTAACAGAGACGATGAATCGGACACGAGGCGATCTAAAGTCGATGATGCAATCGATTGGCAATGTAAAGAAATTCACGTAGGACAGTGAGCGTATGATCCCATTGCGGAGAACGGCTGCTCCCAAATCGGCTTATTTGATTTCCAATTAATGTGATAATACTAATGGATTAATCACACAGGGTTGGCAAGATAATGCGTCACGCAAATTGCATGACTAATCTCTAGGTGACTGAAACGGAAACGCTTACGATAATGCATTCCCAATGAATTATGCGATGATTGATATTTAATTGGTTGGAAAATCCGGCATCTTTGCGCCAAAGCCTGCAAAATTTCACGCTACGGATTTTTCCGACATTTTCATGCGTCTTTGGAGCTTGGTCCAAAGCGATAGAAATTGTCTTAAGAGTCAAGTGAAACAAGATGGTTGTTATAGTAAAATAAGCTGTTACGAAGTAATTATTAGATGTGAATTGAAATAGCGAGAGAATTTCTGACAATGTTTCCCGATCATTATAAGCGAAGGATTAGTTATTGCGAGAATTTTCTATTCTTATCGGATGAACTAATGTATTAAGTATCGTTTAGGGAGAACAAGTAATTGGAAATTTGCAATTTTCGTGTTCCGATATTGGAAATCCAATCGTAATCTAAAAATGAATTCAATACATTAGAATTAAACAATAAATTATCAACGTTTAAAATAATTCATTTGAACGTTTAATTAGCTTCTCTTTTTAATCATAATTGCACACTCGATTTCATATAATTATTCGCGCAATATAACGCCTCGTAATAAACATTGTCCTAATTTTATGATTATAGTTATTAATTTCAATTATATTCTTAAGATATTATCAATACAGTGGCAATGATTATTTTGAATTAATGCCAACGATAATTAAAACATGCTATTCCAATTCTTTTTTTTTTTTCATTTTTTTTTTTTTCTTTTTTTTTTTTTTTTTTTTTTTTTTTTTTGTTCTGTTCAACTTAACGTACTTATACGAAATATTGGCAAGAAAGCTTAAGATATATAGAAAATAATTTGTGCGCTGTTAATTCGTAATGTAGAGTTGCTACTATAAAAAATTAGATATAGTGTAGCAGGGATTAAGCGATGAGTACGTATAGAAGACTTAACAATAAATTGTAAAACCTTTATCATGCGACGATTAACTTAAACAATTATATAAATGCAAAAAGTATCAATGCTATTTGAATGCTTTTATATATTAAAAGTCATTTATACATTAAAAATCATTGAGCTGAGATTTAATAATATAATGACAATTGGTTAGATTTATTCGACATATTTATATAATAATTTCAATCGCTGTGCTTATCATCGAGCAATTAAATATAAAATTCAACAATGAAAAACTTTAAAATGTAAAATAACGATGCATTTTATTTAAAATAAAAATTAATAGGGGATAAGCGAATGGATGAATATTTATGAAATGGGATTACAATTATTTTCACTTATTTATGTAATATTGCAAAGTCAATTGAACGTGATCGACACTTACGGTCCTGAGACGGAGATAGAATAGTTGATATTTTGCCAATCAAAGAAAACTGCAGATATTATTTCCATTCATAAATGAAAGGGCTATAAATTTAAATTTAATTTAAATTCAAGTTAAATGGTTGATTAAATTAATGATTCCCGACCCAGCAAATTATGAACGCTACAAACGATAGTTTTAATTAAATATGAGCTAGAAAACTAATTTTCAGCTTCTCTGATAAACAAATATACAATTGCATTAAATGAATGCAAATAATAATAAAAAGCGGCTGTTTATAAATATTTATACACAAGAGTTTGCGAAGCGAATAAATGAAAAGTAGGAAGAGAGGAAGAAAAAAGCTATGTAAAGAAAATATAAAGGCGTAGAAGAGCAAAACATAATGATCTGATGAATAGCATAGAAGATACAAAAAGAAAAGTGTAAATGAAAAAATGGACATATGACTGCATACTGGTGAGGGGGTAAATTTAGGAGTGGGAGCGAGAGAGAGAGAGAGAGAGAGAGAGAGAGAGAGAGAGAGAGGTAAGAAAAAAGGGCAATGTAGGGGCAATCGATAAAGAAAGTAGTGAGGGAGTGCGAGTGGCAGCGGGGCGAGAGGGCGAAAAAATGGCGAGCCGGCGGCGGGTGGGCGGGGGAGGAGGAGAGGAAGAAAGAGAAGTAAGGTTGGAGTTGGTGTGTAAAGGGAATGCGTTCGCACACGTACATAGTGTAGGGAGATAGTGTGAGCAGTTTTCGTAGCTGCGTGTACGTGCCTAATGATCCGTGCATGCACTCTCTCGCTCTACCCTTGTCGGACTCGTACATCAAACGGCTAATTAATGCCACCCGTAATTATTGCCCATCATAATGAGAGCAAAAGGGATGCAGCTCCGAGCTACAATGGAATAAGAGTAAGAGCATGAGAGAGAAGGAGAGAGAGAGAGAGAGAGAGAGAGAGAGAGAGAGATAGAGAGCGACGGCGATAGCGAGGGGGGAGGGAAGAGATAGAAGCCGATCACACGCGCGCGTGCGAGCTTTGTGTTTCCCGCTTCTCTCTTCTCGATGTTCCTTCTTCTTCCACCCGCGCTAATTTTTTGCCCTCTTCACCGACAAGTCCGTATCGATTCCTCTTCTCTCTCTCTCTCTCTCTCTCTCTCTCTATCCTATTCTTTCAATTTTTCTTTTTCTTTCTTCCTTTCTCTTCTTTTTACTTTTTCGCTATCAGTCCTCGTTCGCTCGGGCTCACCGAAGCCATTCTCCATGCCTTTGATGCCCACCCTTTCTCCCTTTATCCCATCCCGCTCTCTCTCTCTCTCTCTCTCTCTCTCTCGGTATACGTATGTGCACTTTTCTCAGTATTCCTCGGAGTCTTCTCTCCCATGTTGCGTCGTCGTTCCCCTTCACTTCGTTGGCACCTACTGCTCTTTGAGGCATTTCTGCGCTTGTCGCGATCTCCTTTTTTATACTCGTGCGTCACTGTACTTTTTTCCTTTACTTTTACCCTATGCATTTCAATGGATTTCAATAATAGATTAAAGGAATGCGTAAGTGTCATTCGCTCCTTTATGAAAAGTTACTATCCCATATAACTTCATGTTCTAAAATAAAGACATTTTTCTTCAATATCGCGTGTATACAGATAATGGATTTTTGTTTATAATACAGAGGTAAGCGCACGATTGTTCTGAAGTTTTTTTTTTTTTTTTAAATCACGTATGCACTTCGTACGTGCACGAATGCACCTACTTACATATACACATCTGCCAGCATAACGAAATTTTTATGAATGAATAGTAGTATAATTAATACTTCCAAGTGGTATATTATTATTCCTTTGATTATTGGTATTTATTTACGATGAAATTGATGCGTTATACAGTTGGCGGACTTTATTACATATAAAATGACGTTTAGCTGACTTAATTTTGTAAATGTATGTACCAATACATTGCTCGACAAATTAATTTGGTAAAATTGATATTTAACGTTAGTCAAACAATCTATCAAAATATTTCTTTTAAATGAGATTATGGGAAATCGTTAGCTAATATTTCGATGATGACAGAGAGACTAATAGAGATGCTTCTGGTACTATTTGGAATTATAGAAAAGAGAGCAATTTAAAAGAAATCGATCAAATTATTGTAATAATGTTTTTAAAATGTAGCCAGCTCAATTCGACGTATCGTTTATTTGTCAGTTATGGCTATTCGAGCAACAGCGTTAAAATCTATTCACGAGGTAAGATTGAAAGGAGACGAAAACAACAAATCGACCATCTTCTATTTCTTTAGCCATACTTGCTCGAGAGCCAGTGAAAGTATTTTGTATGTTGAAAACGCCTTGCCCCGATCTTTATGTGGCAAATGTGCGTGGAGCTAAATCCACAGCTATTTCGAAACGAAGTAAGCGAAACCGTTTACTTTATATAATGATGAGACGCAATAAATCCCATTATTAAACGCACATGTCATTTGGCTCATTACGCAATAGAGAGCGCCGGCATTTTCATTCCAAGTCGAGATTTGCGCAATCGAAACGAAGACAAAGCGTCGAGAGGAGAGACGCAAGGAGCCTTACGCACCCGCAGACCTATTAATACCATCGCGATGGAACTAATGGAGCGTGAGAATTAGAAAGTCATGATGGGCCTCGAGTGGCTGAAAACACGATTCAGCAGCGTTTCAGCCGCGTTTAATAAAGTCGCTCGGCTAAGATAAACGGCACCACCGACGGATCCACAAATCCTCCACTGCTCCTCCCGACGGGGAAACGCGGCCCCGTTGGAACGAGCGGGAACCTGGGTCCCGTAGGCTCCTACCACGCTACCTCGTTCTCGTTCCGGCTAACCTAACGGATGAATTTTCAGGCCAACCGCGCGCTTGCCAGGACGTGGGACCTATCGACGGAGGCTCGCGTGCCCCTGACGGTGATCCGCGAACCTTGTCACCGAAGATTAACGGAGAGGATGGAACGCGTCGGGGCGCGATAGCGATTGACCGGATTTTCGCCCGTTCGCTTCCACGACGCTTTTCCTTCCAATCGCGCTCGCCCGCACTTATCCAGGGCACTCGATGCCTTAGGTTGGCGATGGAGGAACTCGCCGAATGGGAATCTTATCGATTGCTCGTATTAATGAGCCCTTGGAGACTTTTGACTCGGGATTTTCGCCGATTCGGTTGTTACTTCGTTACCCGATCGTGACCCGTGCGTGACCCGATGGCTGACCCGTTCGTGATCCGTTCCTGACCCACATGGAAGGATGTTCGATAGATCGGTAAAGTCAGGCGGAGAGGCCTTTTTTTTTTTTTTTTTTTGAAATGTCCGATTTGCAAAAATACTCGAGCTACGCAACCGTCGTCCGTACAAAATGAAATTACACTGCTATTGCGCATTCAACGGAGTTCTTTGTTACATGATTTAATGCTCGTGGCTCATATCGCGCTATGATCAATGTAATTTATAACCGACGACAGTTTGTTGCATTTGAGATTTCGTTCGCACGGATGACTTGGCTTTTTAACGATAAATTTAACGAAAATTTGTATTTTATGTATTAATGCGATTGGAGTGGCGGCTCATACGACGCATATACAAACTTTAAAAAGTTTCAAATTTTTCATTACTTTGGAAAGCGGTTGTCGTCGCGCGTACGTAACTATCACTTCGTACTGCCACGATGTGTGCTTGTAATTTTTATTCGAAGATACTTTAGGAATTGTCTGCTTGATGAAATACAAATAATATTGGAAGGATAAGATGGTTATACAGGGAGGGGCACTGGCGCGTTCAAGGGCCCCTACAAAATCCATTTCGTCATATCACTTTCGCGAATCTTCGCAGTATTTACAAAAGGTTTATATATATATTAAAAAAAAAAAAAAAAAAAAAAAAAAAAAAAAAAAAAATGATCTACCGATTACTTAACTCGTGATCGATTATCAAGCTAAATATCGAAAAAATGTAAGCCAGGGATCGTTCAAGTAATCTCTCGTTTCACTATGTTCCTATACCTTGAAACCTACGATAATAATTACTTTTCTTGACTTTCTGAAATTTTAATATCAAACACATCGATATGACGTAAGAGCAAATGAATTATTCAGAATACGTAAATGCGTTTGCGTTTGTATGCGTGCGTAAATTAAATGCTAAACCTTTTCATAAGATAAGTTTATTTAAATCAATATCTATGTGTGTGCGTCTGCGTGTGCGCGCGTACATGTAGTTTTAAATAAATATGAAATTCATCTATTAAAAAATTTATGTATTATCTGGTATTGCTGTTGAACAATGGCTATAGATATTTTTAAAATTCAATATTATTCAATCATTTACAAGTAAATGTATTAATCGAAAATTAGTGCGAGTTTTTATTCTTCATATTTCATTATTTCATTTTATAAATATTTCATTTTATAAATATTTTATTTTAGAAATACAGATTTTTCTTTTTTTACTTTTAATTAAAAATGAAAAATTATTTATAGGCAGATTTCCTTTATTTTGCGATAAGTCACAATAATACTTGAGCTCTTCATCAAAGACTTTTCAAAAACTGTAAAAGAGACTTTATGTATTGTCAAAAAAATTTACTACAATTTTTTTTTAATGCAATGCACTAAAAATTCGTGTATTATAATACAACATTTTAAGACATAATCGTGAAAGTTTATTTATGTAGAAACAGTTTAAAAATATTTAAAAAAAAATCCATTTCGTTAAAAATTATTTTAACAATAAATAAATATTCTACATAGTCGCGGTCTTATAATATGTCTTCGGGTCTTAAAATAAATAATATTCCTTATAAGGATGTAAGTGGCTAATAATTGCGTATATAATCGTATATAAAAATTCTAATTCGCCTAATAAAATACATAAATTATTACTCAGTGATCTACAAATATTATGTAAGTATTATTTTTATTTATTATATAATTAGTCAAGGTTTTCATAAATTTTACTACAAGCGATAACGATTAAATGAGCCTCGAATTATGATTAATGTATGATGCGTAATGACACCAAACGAAAAAAGAAAAATGTATTAACAATAAAGATTTTTTAATAAATATCTCGTATATACTTGCATTTGATAATTACATGTTATGCAATTATATATTTTGTTATAGATAAAGGTTTGAGTACTATTTTTAAAGTGTGACTTACAAACCTCATAATAGAAATTATTCTACTAAAATTTTCAAATATAAGAATATAAGAATATAACGTAACGTCAAGTGATAAAAAGCGGTAATAAACTTAATTTATTCTTATGTACTTTGATCTGATAAAGGAGCATCCAATATTTTTTGTACATTGGAATTCACGTCGATCGATACATTATCCTATCATTAGAGATTACAATTATTCAAATATTGAGTATATGGATAATTTCTTACAAGAATAAGTAATGTAAGATCGGCGCCGAAATTGGAGAAAAAGTGAAACTTGCGACTGAACAAAACTTGTCAAGGGCTCCTAGACAAAATCGATCATAATAAGTAAAATCTTCTCCGTGGCTGAAAATGCTTGAAAGTGGCTTGTGCCGTAAGTGACTAGAAAATAAAGTAAAAGCGCAAAACACAAGTGGAAGAAAGAAAGGTTAATTAAGAAGTTTTAAAAAGCAGGGAGGAGGTGCAATGGTCCTTGTCACTGGAATCGTGTTCGCGTCCGTCATCGTTTTTACCCGGATAGTTTTGGTTATACGTGCGTCCTTGGGTCTCAGTGGAAGGTGGTCTACTGGGAGGGGAGGGAGGAGAGGGGGGGGGGCGTTGTGTGGCTCTAGAGGCTGGTGGTCGGGGTTTTGAGGGGATTTGAGGTGAGGGGTCGAGGTGGGATGGTAGATTGACCCAGGAGGAGAAAATAAAATTCCGCGCAATGCGGGGACCATAAAAGTGGAAATTTTTCATGGAAGCTCGCTTCTTTCGCTTTCTAAGCTGCGCGCCGACGTCGACAGTGACTGCGGCCACGACTTCGTCCTCCTCCTTTACTGCCGAACTCGCTGCTGCAATTTCTCTTTTATTACCCGGTCGCGCACTTTTTCGCGAAACGCTCGACAACGGTGGCGGCGGTGGCGGCGGTGGCGGCGGTGGTGGCGGTGGCGGCGATAGCGGAAGCCTCGTTGGTAGCATAATTTATTCTGTCCGAGCGAATTGGGGTTGTTACGCTTGATTTACGTCGCCCCTCCCTCCGCCCCGATCCGCCCACCGTACCGCGAGTCGCCCGATACTTGTGCCTGTACAGGTAGGAGATAGGTATGCATTAATCGGCACGTATCCTCGAGACAAGGAGCTTAGGTGAGTGGGCGCTATTAAAATTATAGTTAATAGTCGGTTTATAGCCGGTTATTGCCGATATTGACAGCCGCGCGTACTGCGGGTCGAGAAAATGATTTTCTCGATGCCTTTTTGACGAACGTCCGCCAGTCGTTCCAGACTTTATACGATCGGCAAAATGTAGTTGTTGCCTACTGTTCTGCTACATGCACAATCATGACGATGGGAGATTGTAATGCACGCACACGTAGGCTTCAATCGCGTTTGTCCGATCATTAAATAGAATGAATTTTGGTGTAGTGGATTTATTATAAATTTTTAAAAGCTTTTATATATATATATATATATTAGAGAGAGAGAGAGAGAGAGAGAGAGAGAGACAGACAGACAGAAATTCAAGTCAACAAGTACCGCGTATTGAATAGCCTGCCACAGTCTTCACATCGTTTGTACAGTTTTCTTAAGATTTTCTTGTTCTTCGAACTTGCTGATAATTAATTGCGTCGTCACGGATGCTAATAAATTAATAAATTCGTATTTGGCTAAACTACGTGTTAATGCGCGTGCTATTTTTCATTTTTTTAATCCGTAATGTATGACTTAAAGTTTTGGAATATAATCAAATTATCAGATTTAACCTGTGGAGCTCGAAACCGTTATAAGAGCGATGCAGAAATACTTGATCATAGTTACTGTTTGGAAAATAAAGTGCCAACCATTCTCGTCCATTACAGTATCCATAGATCTTGGTTAATGCTCATGGTTATGGTAATTTCAGCTATATCATTTACGATATAAAATAGAGATGGAAATTTAAATTTCGTGGGGACTGGAATATCATGAACAGCCGCTCATTTAATATAATAAGGCACATTTCTAATAAACCTGTTAACAAGTAAAGCATAATGTCATCGATAATTCCAAAATCTCTGTAACGCATTGTTAATCCAAACGCCATAATAAGATTAAAAGTATGCGAATAATTATTCTAACTTTTCAAACTTTCTAGTCACACGAATAAAATGCAAGCATCAATAGCTTTATAACACAAAATATATATTTATTAATTGAAACTGTAATGCATATACACATATACCCTCGCCCCCCCCCACACCCCCCCCCCCCCCCCCCCCCCTTTTTTTTGC
>NW_011948435.1:634582-641470 GCF_000503995.2 Ceratosolen solmsi marchali
CTCCCCATCTATTTTATCGACTAAAATATTTTATGCTTCGTGATGTTTTTCAATAGTGCCGTAAAATGTGTAAATTTCTTGCTTCCTTAAGATGATTATAATTTGATGTCAACTCATTGGAGAAAAATCACTCGCTTCTCCGCGTATTATCCATCCAACTCGTAAGATTGACAATGAGGAAAAACCTTGATATTTCGTAACCCCGTATAATATCAGAATATCATAATTTTCCAGAGCTCCTTAAAATTCTTTGGCATTTTGTAATTTTCAGCCACAAATCTACACAATTATTTGAGATTTTTAGTATACGTTAGGCAAATTGTATTTCTTGATCGATTATTTATCAAATTAAAAATTTCCCGGTATTTGAGTGAGAAAATATACAACTGAGAAAAATATTTACAAAATATTACCCATCGTCAAATAAGTCTATTATATATTTAAAATAATTACGATAAAGCCATCGGTTTAATAAAAAAAGTGAATATTTTTTTATTCTAATTAACTTCACTAACAGCTTTGATATTCCTTGGATCTGCCTATAAATTTACTTTATAGTAAAATATAATTGATCTCTGATCAATGAGTCGTTCAGTATCACTTACGTATTAAAAAATTAAATACCTCAATTAATGTTAAGCAAATAAATTGTATATCAATTCGCATGTGCACAAAGTGTAAAAGCAAATCAAATTATTGAGATTGATTTTTAACTTTTATTATCAAATAAATGCATTTAAATTGTGAAAGCCTCATATGTTAAGGAAAGTATAAGTAAAATGTTGCACCTCTTTATAACGCTTTTTTATCTATATTCGAATAAAGTTTTATTAACAGTTCACTATAAAACTATTACGCTTATAAAGTTTATGCGAACGCGCGTTTGCGTGCGCGCATGTGTGTGTATTTATTCTTATTTTATCGTTATTGTTATTGTTGTTGTTGTTATTGTTATTGTTTCTATTGTTGTTGTTGGTTTTTTCTTTTTTTTTTTTTTTTTTAAATGATCATATTCGTACGAGACCACGCGATTGGAGTGTTGCGGAAAAATGCTGTAGCACGAGGGTGGAGGAGGAATGGGACGGTAGCGGCGGCGACGGCGGCGTTGGAGGGGGTGGGGGCGATCGTTGTACGAAGCATTAGACATAAATTACACGTTATATACGTAGCTCTAAAGATTTCGCGAATTCATACGACCTGCAACAACTATACGCTCATTATACATACAGTCATCTACAGATAAGCGAAGAGTAAAGTGGTGCTCGGTTTCGTGATTTACGGCTAAACAGCGAACCGCCGTTCGCAAGGAGGTGCGTACCCGGATAGCGCGAGTGAGCAAGAGGCCGCGGGCCGGGGAAAGGCGCGTAAAGCGGGGTATGGAAGGGAAGGGGCTGCCGGTAGGAGGAGGAGGACTTAGAGGAAGCGAGAGATTTCTGGACTTAGCCTTTGCGGGAGCGCGAGTCGTCCGTGAAGACAAAGTGCGAGGGGATCAGAGCGGCGCCCGAATGCTCCACTTCCCACGCGGCTTTTCTTCCGCTGACTTTGCATGCGACGCCACCGTCGCCGCCACCGCCACCGTCTCTTACACCGCCACCGCCGTCGGCGTTTCTATGCGTATGACATTTTGCGGTATTCTGTAAGTGTGCCGGCGATTCAACTGCACGTAAGTTTCAACGACGCCTGCCGATATTTTTCGATTTGCGTATACGACGACTAGCCGAGCGGCAATTACGCCCATTGCTTTTCTCATTTTCTAAATCCAAGATAAACCGCACGATTGTTATATCATTGGCGATTACTCGCGACTTGCGCAAAATCGACTAATAGTCAAAAAAGCAAAATCCGCGATCTCGTCCAGCGATGAGTTATATGCAAAACTGCATATGCCAATCACTGACAGGCCGACTGACAATAAATAATAATACAAATCTGTTTATTGCTAATTTACTCGCTATTTGATCGGCTGGTTTAATCACTATAGCACACTACTGCCATTTACGCTATGTGACTCGAATCAATGTCCATTAGTGTTCGCCCATACGCGTGGCTGACCGATCTATTTTTATTCGCCAGTATCTATTCGTTAAGGTTAATCAATTCGCTCGATACACATTTCAACGCCCACGAACGTGCTCAATACAGTGATTACCTAAGGATTCAACGGGCACGTGTGTATACCGCGCGCAACAGATTGCCCCATTAACGTAAGGGGATACAAAACTTTGAATCGTCGCGGCGTTTCACGACGCGTTCACGACGACGTCATAAAATGATACATATATATATATATATATATATATATATATATATATATATATATATATATACGACGTCATAAAGTCGGAAGTGCGCGCAGAGACCCGAATCCCCGCGTGTCACTGGGTCGCTCGATATCCATTACCAAAACCCGAGCCACCGGCGGTAAAGTGACGAGTGACTATCAAAGGCTACGGGGACAAGAGGGTGGGTTAGGGTAGCGAAGTAGCTAGAGGAGGAGGAGGAGGAGGAGGAGGAGGAGGAGGAGGGGGGCGCAAACAGACAGTCCTCGCAGACAGCTGGACGTAACGTTCCTTTCGCCGACGGGCGGACAAAGCCGTGGAAATGCCGGACGATTAAGCGCGAGGAGGCATCGTGCGAAATCCGGCCGATCGCTCGCATACGTATGCGCGGAAAGTCGCCGAGGGATTGACAGGTGCCATCGCGACGAGGCCCACGAGGGCTACCAACGGTTCCGATGCGTGCGACTCGTCCGACTAGATCCTGTCAGTCGCGTCGTTATAACTCGGCTGTCTGCCCGCTGATGCGCCTCCGTCGCGATCCATTAAAATCACCATTCCCACCGCGTTCCGAATTCTAATAAATGGCTTATTTTAAGCGACACGTAGAATTTATGCGTCTCCCGGCCGACCTCGAGCTTGCACCGATAACCAAGACGAATCCTCGTCTTGTACAATTCAACTGGCTATTATTCGGCCGTGGTTCCTGTGTCCGAGACGTTTCCCCCGCGGCCCTAGGCGCCCCGGCGATACTCCTACTCGCGCTAAATAACAAATTAACGCTGTGAATCGGAAATCCCAGCTCCGGAGTAAGTTTTGTTGGTGATTTGTGGAAAGTTGGTAAGAGTGAATGATTAGGGGGCGGAGGTTAGCGTGTCTTTGTCCGATATGGTCTTGGCGTTAAAGGAAGTCGTCAATTAAGCGAGGAAAGCGCATAACATTTCATCTGAAGAATGTCCTGCGCTCGCTACGCACAGAGAGAGAGAGAGAGAGAGAGAGAGAGACTCGTGGAAAAGCGAGTTAGGAGAGTGGAGATAAAGCAAATAGCCAGTTAGCGATGGACACGGAACTATTATTTATTGTTTGCGCGGCTACGAGCATTAGGGTGATCGGGCTGCCTCCGTTGAAAAAAGAGGCTCACGATGCGCGCGAGACTCGCTCGGCCTCGGTCGCCTTCTTATTATTTTCGCGATGCGCGCATGGATGGGCGGCGGGAGGGGCAGCGGTGGCGGCAGGGGGGGGGCGCGCTTTTTTTGGAAGCGAGCCACGACGAGGCAGATCAAAAGCACGATTCCATGGCAACCTCTTGACGTCTCGCGTCGACCCGCGCGCGCACTGCACGCCTCCGAGGTGTTTCATATCTTGCTTCTATCGCCACGCAGCTCGAGCGTGAAATTCGACCAGCGGGGCATCTCTCTCTCTCTCTCTCTACCTCTCTCTCTATCTCTATCTCTCTCCATCTCGCGCGCGCACTCTCCGTCTCTCTCTCTCTCTCTCTCACTCCCTCACTCGCTCACTTCCTCACTCGCTCACTATCTGTGTCCTCTTTTTTCCCTCGTCCTCCTTCTCGTCCTCCCGGTCCGCTCCCGCCAGCCGTCCAGCCCCGCACTGCAGCTGTGTACCTTCGCCCCAACACCGAGACATATTACGGCCAAAGTTAACTTTGGCGAATCTCGGAGCCCAGCGCTTTCTGCCCTCCTCACGGTACTCTCCTTCTACCTGTCATGTCCGAGGTGTTAAGTAGAATGCTTATGACGACGTACCGGGCAGGGGATCCTTTGACTCCTCGCGCTAAACACACCATGATTAATTACGAAAATCCGGCTACCGTTGATTTCCCGTTTACATGCACGTCAATGCTCATTATGGCTATCCAAATAATGACTGTCTATTATTTTCCCTCCCTCCCCACCTCCCACCAACCATCACAAATCATTTCCCACCCGTTAACCATCCCCACCTCCTCCCGTAAAATCGCACGCGCACACACACAACATCCCCTGTCCTGTGTCCCGAGACAAAAAGAATCTCTTTTAAGTACGCAATAAGACAATAGCAATTTCGATTTATTTATCATTTCTTTAATTAAGTTAACGGGCATTTAATCATAGGCTTTCAAGGTTATAAATCATTTATTGGTCGTTGTCGCTCGTGCGATAAACAATTGACAGTACCGTACATTATATGCATGTGTAAATTGTAATGTCCGAGTCGTCCAGTAAAAATGTACACGATCAATGATGTAATACGCTCGTTTCTTCAGTTACCGAAAAAAAAAAATTCATTACGTTATATGTAATTCCGTAAAGTTTACTTAATATATCGATATTCTGTGTTCTGTGCCAGTGATACATTCGATAAATTACAATCACCATGAAATTCTTCGTGTAAATTGATAATTTACTTAATTGAGAGCCATTGTATTGGCAATACTTTTATGAGATTAGCAAAAATTTCTCCTATTATAGTTGAGCCTTTGTGTTTATAATATCGGTTGAGTATCCGATTGGCTGTGTATGTGAAACGCCATATTCTCTCGCTAAAATCGGCCTCATTGTGACACTCTTCCATTAGAAAATATAACAACTATCAAGCCTATTTATTTATTTTTATTGTATTTATTTGCTTTTTTTCTTTTTTTCTCTCTCAATTACGAAAACCGTTTTCAAAGAGATGCCGGACGAAAGTGTCGACGATGCCCAGTTCCGTTCCAGCCTCCATAGCACCCACTCATCATCACTGAACCTTGCTCTTGGCATTTAATCAATCGTTATTAGTCGCGATGTGTCGATTGATATACAACCATAACTATTAGCCAATAAAGAGTGCGATAGAGCGTGATGGTCCAGTATGAGTAAAAATTGAATTTCCCAGGCGCAGGAGAGCGGAGGAGCGAAAATGCTGCCGTAAAGATCAACGAGGCTGCCCGTACGAAACTGTAGCATCTCCGGGTTACAACGGCGAGGACAAGCCGAGCCACATCCGAGCTGCGAGAACAATGTCAGGGCGCCGTCTGCATATCGCTTCCTTGTACAATGTACATGGATCCGATAGGCTCGCGCGTCGCCAATGACGCTACTTCCCCCCTCACTCGCTCCCTCTCACTCTCGTAGCGTGTGTGTATCTTCGGCCGCCTTGGCGGCCACCCGTTCGCGACATGGGCGCGCAAAAGCGAGCAAATAAAGTCAGGGCTCGTCGGAGGCGCTTATTAGGCCGCGACGACGCCGGACTCTCCGGCTCTCGTGCATGCGCAGCTGATCCTCGTGTAGGCCCTTATGATAAGTAGGTCTTATGAAAAAGCCGCGCATAGCCGGGGCGTGCGGACGAGCGTCCGTATGACAGGCAGCGTCACGTTCGTAGCAAACGACGCACATGGAGCTGAGCGCAGCTGGAGCTGAGGAGGACTGTCTGGTGAAAGACGATGTGAGTTAGAGAGAGAGAGTGTAAGAGTGGTCTACGTGCCTTCGTATATCGTCACGCGCGTGTGTGTCGTGCCGCCGATCGACACGACCACGGCGACGCGTATACATGCACTCTCTCTCTCTCTCTCTCTCTCTCTCTCTCTACCTACCTACCTACCTACCTATCTATCTCTCTCGACTGCCCACCCAATTCCTCTACCACCACCGACACACACCTCCCCCCTCCCAGCGCCGCTATCTGACGCCCTCCCCCTCACTTCCCATACCTAACCCAACCTAACGCTAGAACCCCGGCGCAGTGCTTCCATGTCTGACACCACTGCTGCCGCTGCCGTTGCCGCTGCCGCTGCTTTGGTATTCCCTCAAACCCTTTACTGCTGCTGCTACATGAGAGTAGATCCCACGGTAATCTCTAACTTCTTTTACCTACTCCCACATCGCATTCACCCTTCCCCCCATCTCTCTCTCTCTCTCTCTCTGTCTCTCTCTCTCTCTCTCATTTATTTATTTCACTCCCGAGTTTCCTTATGTGCTAAAAAAGCCTTCTCCTATCTGCGAAGATATTGTACTTTTGTTCTTACTTCTATGGGCTATTTGTTTATTAGCCTACACTTGTTGTTCGCTACGCTTCTCCAAAAGCATTTCAAAAACTTGTATTTTCTTTATCATCCAAATCAATATTCTTTATGTACTTGCCATTATAGGTGCTACATTTCTAATAACTCTGCATGTTAAATATTATTAAATGAGAAAACGAGAATGTGATTAAAGTAAACGATAAAAGCAAATGGTACACGAACTGAAAAAATATAATTAAACGGCTTTAAGAGTACTGTAAATTTTAAATAAATAATGAGCAATGTATTTTGAATAACGAATAATAAAATTAATTAATGTCATCTTTACATTTCTCTATTAATTTCTTGACTATCTTACCTTTCAATTTATTCAATGCAAATACAATCTTCCACATAACCGTATTTACGATAAAAGAATGACAATGGCAATTGGCTCATTAAAACGGGCATAATGACATGAGACACAATCATAGAAAAAACCAAAATCTTAATGTTGTATGTGAAAAAATAACGGCAACATTATATTGCGGCAGCTGATCTCGATTACATACAAGTAAACGGAATAGAGCGAACAGAGAGAGAGAGAGAGAGAGAGAGAGAGAGAGAGATATA
>NW_011948435.1:641480-644455 GCF_000503995.2 Ceratosolen solmsi marchali
AAAGAGATTTGAAGTAAGCCCACGATAAAGAAGTCACCGGTATCTCTCTGTATCCGGCAAAAATCATGGATCCCCTTGGTGATCTTAACGGCAGCCTCGGCGTTTTCCTGGCAGGAGCATTTTTCACAATTTCGCTCGCCGGCGATTCACTTTCCCAGTCGGACTCGCGTGCTCGAGACCAAAGCGCCTCCACGGATTTTCAAAATGGATTTCCAGCGGCAGCGCCGACCGATGCTACCCGCCGCCGATGTCCAAGAGATGTCAGCCCTTGCCCCGCCCCTTCCCCTGTTTTCTGCTGGCGCTTCGTCCAAGAGCGCGGAAAGGGTGCGATCACCCCCGCCCACCTCGAGTCGGCCTCAAAACTACGGAGCTGGCGAGTCCGAGGCGGGGCGATGCGTCGTCGTGGCTCGAATCGATAAGTGAACTAACGACGCCCTTCGATTGCCCACCTCGATTTTTCCTCAATGTACGCCGGTCATGAGGATCGATAGTTCCTGTGCCTCGCTATTTCCTATTATAACGATTATAAGTTGAGCTTTTGCGACGATTGGCCTGCTTTCAATTATCAACTTCGACTTTCTTTGACACTCGGCTAGTATAGTGAGACTTTGCCGGTCGCTTTCCCTTCCCGGCCATACTACGACCAATTATTTTCCCTTTTCCAATTTCAATGCCAAATTCAACGATTCGTATGTATAAATAAATTTAATTTTCAAGCACGTGATTCGAATGTCGCAAGTCCACGAGATACCGACGTTATAATAATTTTATAGCTCATTTTAATAATTAACCTCTATAATATTATAATTAGAAATACAACATTTAATGTTTAAATCACTATGCGAGTCTCGTTGCTCTTGTTTATTATCATTTTGATTATACATTATTTCTCAGTTTTTTATATAAATTTTCAACGCGAGATTCGCATTCTCACAATGTGTTTAATATATAAATAAACTTACTAGAAGAAAATTATCGACGATAAGTGTTTAGACTTTCATGTTGTACTATTCATAGGATTTGTCTTTGTGCTTTTAACATTTACAATAAGAATACACTTACATTCAGTTTAATGCATTAAACGAATTTAAAATGCGGCTACTTTAAAGCTCAAGGGAAACTTCGATTTACTGACTTTCTTAAAAGCCAATGCTGAATTCACTTCTTACGGCCTGTACATTTCACTTGTTTGTACATTGATTATTGAACGGTGTACTATATTAATGAAATATTATTATTATATCGTCTTATTTTCATGTTAACTGAGGACATGCGTATATCAAGCCCAGGGATTGAAACAAATGTCTAACAATATAAGCCTTAGAAATGTACATTTAACCATACAAATTTGGCAAACATTTTAGTAAGTTGAGCGAATGAAAAATGAATTCGTGAAAATAGAAATACAAGAGGTACAATTCTCAACGTTTTTAATCGCATTCGATCTCAAGGAATGCAAAACAGCGCTTTGTTAATAATTAAGCTAGAATTTTTTTAATTCGCTCACCCCTCTGGTAATCTCACTCTCTCTCTCTCTCTCTCTCTCTCTCTCTCTCTCTCTCTCTCTCCGTGTGTTGCTGTACGTAGCTAACGTACACCTATTGTCGAAAGTCGGCTAATGCGTGTGCTTATTGCTCCCTCACATCTCACACTCCCTTTCACTCACTCCTGTCTTCTTCACCCCCCCCCCAATGATTCTACTTTGGGCTCACCTAATTCCATATAATTAAATCATCACATACAAAGTAGGTCAATTATACACTTTTTTTTTTGTACTGACTACAGCTAATTACTAATGAAATAATAATTATTCCAATAATCTCGTAAACTTATATCGATTAAATTTAAACAATTACAATAAACGCGTTAATTCGCAAATATGGAAACAAATATTAAATACGATTAAATACATCATTAATAAATTATTTTCCCACACTTTTCAAATTCTTGCACATAATAAAATTTCACGATTAATATTTCAAACAATGCACAACAATGTTTCAGTTAAACGCGTTATAATACTTTACAATTAAATATAACTTTTAATTCTGCCCAGCATTCGATGTTTTATAATTAATAAATGAAATTTATAATGTTATAATTTTTAATTTAATATAAAATAATTTTTTTTTTTTAAATTAATTTAATTTAATTTAATATAAAATAAAATTTATAATTAATAAATGAAAATTTCTATCCCATCGTACGTATTGTCACATACATATATCGCATATAAACAAAAAACAAAACAAAACAATAATAATTGATAGTAAGTAATGTTAATAATATAAATATTATATCATAACCTTCGATATTACTTTAGTATTGATTAAAATTATTTTAATATAATATTGAATATGAAAATATATATTAAGTGTTATTTATTCTATTTAGAATCATTTTAATATTCATACTGAGTATGAATGCATTTTCTCCAATACAAATATTTCAGATTATACCTTGCAGTTGTACATAAAATAATAAATAAAAGTTATTTGATAATTATATCTTATTTGAATAAAGTAAAATAAATGAAATATAATATTAAAATATTTGAATTGAATAGAAATATTTATAATTATTTTTTGCAAATGAACTACAAGGAATTAAGCCATTTCACTAATCCATTCAAAATTTATATCTGAATAAATATTTGTTTTCGTTAAACTCAAGCATATAATTATTATAATACGTTATTTTAAATATTTTTCCCTTCAGAACAAGCAAGAATGTTAAAATCACAGTGCTTCAACCGTAATATCATTCTACAATAATCCACACTCAACTCTCTCTCTCTCTCTCTCTCTCTCTCTCTCTCTCTCTCTCGCTCGCTCTCTCTCTTTCTCTCTCGAGGACATACTCATAATGCAAAACAGCAACAATGATAAGCATGTAGAGCAAAACGATAAGAAAAGGAAGATAGATATACTTGTACGTAACTGCAACTGAAGCAAGTCATGAAAAGAATAGGAGGA